>NW_026262585.1:0-208610 GCF_021869535.1 Mytilus californianus
GCCCCTAATTATAGATATACTTTATACCTCATTCGAAAGCTTATCAAGAGAGGAACAAAAGGTATATAGTCAATATGTTCCGCAACGCATTTAAGAGGAGTAACGAAGGACCTAAATATCGAAATACGCGTGAACATTAAGAAATAGCTTATTTTGAATAATGGAATGGACTGCTGCAATCCGTCAGCCCCTAATCAAGGAAAAATTTATACACCAAATTAAAGCTTATTGATAGAGGAATAAACTGAGTATAAACGATATGTGCCGCAATGACCATTAGAGGGGTTACGGAGGACCTAAATGCCAAAATACGCGTGAAAATTAAGAAATAGCCAATTTTGAATAATGAAATGGATATTTTGAATAATGGAATGGACTGCTGCGACCCTTTAGCCCCTAATTATAGATATACTTTATACCTCATTCGAAAGCTTATCAAGAGAGGAACAAAAGGTATATAGTCAATATGTTCCGCAACGCATATTAGAGGAGTAACGAAGGACCTAAATATCGAAATACGCGTGAACATTAAGAAATAGCTTATTTTGAATAATGGAATGGACTGCTGCAATCCGTCAGCCCCTAATCAAGGAAAAATTTATACACCAAATTAAAGCTTATTGATAGAGGAATAAACTGAGTATAAACGATATGTGCCGCAATGACCATTAGAGGGGTTACGGAGGACCTAAATGCCAAAATACGCGTGAAAATTAAGAAATAGCCAATTTTGAATAATGAAATAGATATTTTGAATAATGGAATGGACTGCTGCGACCCTTTAGCCCCTAATTATAGATATACTTTATACCTCATTCGAAAGCTTATCAAGAGAGGAACAAAAGGTATATAGTCAATATGTTCCGCAACGCATATTAGAGGAGTAACGAAGGACCTAAATATCGAAATACGCGTGAACATTAAGAAATAGCTTATTTTGAATAATGGAATGGACTGCTGCAATCCGTCAGCCCCTAATCAAGGAAAAATTTATACACCAAATTAAAGCTTATTGATAGAGGAATAAACTGAGTATAAACGATATGTGCCGCAATGACCATTAGAGGGGTTACGGAGGACCTAAATGCCAAAATACGCGTGAAAATTAAGAAATAGCCAATTTTGAATAATGAAATGGATATTTTGAATAATGGAATGGACTGCTGCGACCCTTTAGCCCCTAACTATAGATATACTTTATACCTCATTCGAAAGCTTATCAAGAGAGGAACAAAAGGTATATAGTCAATATGTTCCGCAACGCATATTAGAGGAGTAACGAAGGACCTAAATATCGAAATACGCGTGAACATTAAGAAATAGCTTATTTTGAATAATGGAATGGACTGCTGCAATCCGTCAGCCCCTAATCAAGGAAAAATTTATACACCAAATTAAAGCTTATTGATAGAGGAATAAACTGAGTATAAACGATATGTGCCGCAATGACCATTAGAGGGGTTACGGAGGACCTAAATGCCAAAATACGCGTGAAAATTAAGAAATAGCCAATTTTGAATAATGAAATGGATATTTTGAATAATGGAATGGACTGCTGCGACCCTTTAGCCCCTAATTATAGATATACTTTATACCTCATTCGAAAGGTTATCAAGAGAGGAACAAAAGGTATATAGTCAATATGTTCCGCAACGCATATTAGAGGAGTAACGAAGGACCTAAATATCGAAATACGCGTGAACATTAAGAAATAGCTTATTTTGAATAATGGAATGGACTGCTGCAATCCGTCAGCCCCTAATCAAGGAAAAATTTATACACCAAATTAAAGCTTATTGATAGAGGAATAAACTGAGTATAAACGATATGTGCCGCAATGACCATTAGAGGGGTTACGGAGGACCTAAATGCCAAAATACGCGTGAAAATTAAGAAATAGCCAATTTTGAATAATGAAATGGATATTTTGAATAATGGAATGGACTGCTGCGACCCTTTAGCCCCTAATTATAGATATACTTTATACCTCATTCGAAAGCTTATCAAGAGAGGAACAAAAGGTATATAGTCAATATGTTCCGCAACGCATATTAGAGGAGTAACGAAGGACCTAAATATCGAAATACGCGTGAACATTAAGAAATAGCTTATTTTGAATAATGGAATGGACTGCTGCAATCCGTCAGCCCCTAATCAAGGAAAAATTTATACACCAAATTAAAGCTTATTGATAGAGGAATAAACTGAGTATAAACGATATGTGCCGCAATGACCATTAGAGGGGTTACGGAGGACCTAAATGCCAAAATACGCGTGAAAATTAAGAAATAGCCAATTTTGAATAATGAAATAGATATTTTGAATAATGGAATGGACTGCTGCGACCCTTTAGCCCCTAATTATAGATATACTTTATACCTCATTCGAAAGCTTATCAAGAGAGGAACAAAAGGTATATAGTCAATATGTTCCGCAACGCATATTAGAGGAGTAACGAAGGACCTAAATATCGAAATACGCGTGAACATTAAGAAATAGCTTATTTTGAATAATGGAATGGACTGCTGCAATCCGTCAGCCCCTAATCAAGGAAAAATTTATACACCAAATTAAAGCTTATTGATAGAGGAATAAACTGAGTATAAACGATATGTGCCGCAATGACCATTAGAGGGGTTACGGAGGACCTAAATGCCAAAATACGCGTGAAAATTAAGAAATAGCCAATTTTGAATAATGAAATGGATATTTTGAATAATGGAATGGACTGCTGCGACCCTTTAGCCCCTAACTATAGATATACTTTATACCTCATTCGAAAGCTTATCAAGAGAGGAACAAAAGGTATATAGTCAATATGTTCCGCAACGCATATTAGAGGAGTAACGAAGGACCTAAATATCGAAATACGCGTGAACATTAAGAAATAGCTTATTTTGAATAATGGAATGGACTGCTGCAATCCGTCAGCCCCTAATCAAGGAAAAATTTATACACCAAATTAAAGCTTATTGATAGAGGAATAAACTGAGTATAAACGATATGTGCCGCAATGACCATTAGAGGGGTTACGGAGGACCTAAATGCCAAAATACGCGTGAAAATTAAGAAATAGCCAATTTTGAATAATGAAATGGATATTTTGAATAATGGAATGGACTGCTGCGACCCTTTAGCCCCTAATTATAGATATACTTTATACCTCATTCGAAAGGTTATCAAGAGAGGAACAAAAGGTATATAGTCAATATGTTCCGCAACGCATATTAGAGGAGTAACGAAGGACCTAAATATCGAAATACGCGTGAACATTAAGAAATAGCTTATTTTGAATAATGGAATGGACTGCTGCAATCCGTCAGCCCCTAATCAAGGAAAAATTTATACACCAAATTAAAGCTTATTGATAGAGGAATAAACTGAGTATAAACGATATGTGCCGCAATGACCATTAGAGGGGTTACGGAGGACCTAAATGCCAAAATACGCGTGAAAATTAAGAAATAGCCAATTTTGAATAATGAAATGGATATTTTGAATAATGGAATGGACTGCTGCGACCCTTTAGCCCCTAATTATAGATATACTTTATACCTCATTCGAAAGCTTATCAAGAGAGGAACAAAAGGTATATAGTCAATATGTTCCGCAACGCATTTAAGAGGAGTAACGAAGGACCTAAATATCGAAATACGCGTGAACATTAAGAAATAGCTTATTTTGAATAATGGAATGGACTGCTGCAATCCGTCAGCCCCTAATCAAGGAAAAATTTATACACCAAATTAAAGCTTATTGATAGAGGAATAAACTGAGTATAAACGATATGTGCCGCAATGACCATTAGAGGGGTTACGGAGGACCTAAATGCCAAAATACGCGTGAAAATTAAGAAATAGCCAATTTTGAATAATGAAATGGATATTTTGAATAATGGAATGGACTGCTGCGACCCTTTAGCCCCTAATTATAAATATACTTTATACCTCATTCGAAAGCTTATCAAGAGAGGAACAAAAGGTATATATTCAATATGTTCCGCAACGCATATTAGAGGAGTAACGAAGGACCTAAATATCGAAATACGCGTGAACATTAAGAAATAGCTTATTTTGAATAATGGAATGGACTGCTGCAATCCGTCAGCCCCTAATCAAGGAAAAATTTATACACCAAATTAAAGCTTATTGATAGAGGAATAAACTGAGTATAAACGATATGTGCCGCAATGACCATTAGAGGGGTTACGGAGGACCTAAATGCCAAAATACGCGTGAAAATTAAGAAATAGCCAATTTTGAATAATGAAATGGATATTTTGAATAATGGAATGGACTGCTGCGACCCTTTAGCCCCTAATTATAGATATACTTTATACCTCATTCGAAAGCTTATCAAGAGAGGAACAAAAGGTATATAGTCAATATGTTCCGCAACGCATATTAGAGGAGTAACGAAGGACCTAAATATCGAAATACGCGTGAACATTAAGAAATAGCTTATTTTGAATAATGGAATAGACTGCTGCAATCCGTCAGCCCCTAATCAAGGAAAAATTTATACACCAAATTAAAGCTTATTGATAGAGGAATAAACTGAGTATAAACGATATGTGCCGCAATGACCATTAGAGGGGTTACGGAGGACCTAAATGCCAAAATACGCGTGAAAATTAAGAAATAGCCAATTTTGAATAATGAAATGGATATTTTGAATAATGGAATGGACTGCTGCGACCCTTTAGCCCCTAACTATAGATATACTTTATACCTCATTCGAAAGCTTATCAAGAGAGGAACAAAAGGTATATAGTCAATATGTTCCGCAACGCATATTAGAGGAGTAACGAAGGACCTAAATATCGAAATACGCGTGAACATTAAGAAATAGCTTATTTTGAATAATGGAATGGACTGCTGCAATCCGTCAGCCCCTAATCAAGGAAAAATTTATACACCAAATTAAAGCTTATTGATAGAGGAATAAACTGAGTATAAACGATATGTGCCGCAATGACCATTAGAGGGGTTACGGAGGACCTAAATGCCAAAATACGCGTGAAAATTAAGAAATAGCCAATTTTGAATAATGAAATGGATATTTTGAATAATGGAATGGACTGCTGCGACCCTTTAGCCCCTAATTATAGATATACTTTATACCTCATTCGAAAGCTTATCAAGAGAGGAACAAAAGGTATATAGTCAATATGTTCCGCAACGCATATTAGAGGAGTAACGAAGGACCTAAATATCGAAATACGCGTGAACATTAAGAAATAGCTTATTTTGAATAATGGAATGGACTGCTGCAATCCGTCAGCCCCTAATCAAGGAAAAATTTATACACCAAATTAAAGCTTATTGATAGAGGAATAAACTGAGTATAAACGATATGTGCCGCAATGACCATTAGAGGGGTTACGGAGGACCTAAATGCCAAAATACGCGTGAAAATTAAGAAATAGCCAATTTTGAATAATGAAATGGATATTTTGAATAACGGAATGGACTGCTGCGACCCTTTAGCCCCTAATTATAGATATACTTTATACCTCATTCGAAAGCTTATCAAGAGAGGAACAAAAGGTATATAGTCAATATGTTCCGCAACGCATATTAGAGGAGTAACGAAGGACCTAAATATCGAAATACGCGTGAACATTAAGAAATAGCTTATTTTGAATAATGGAATGGACTGCTGCAATCCGTCAGCCCCTAATCAAGGAAAAATTTATACACCAAATTAAAGCTTATTGATAGAGGAATAAACTGAGTATAAACGATATGTGCCGCAATGACCATTAGAGGGGTTACGGAGGACCTAAATGCCAAAATACGCGTGAAAATTAAGAAATAGCCAATTTTGAATAATGAAATGGATATTTTGAATAATGGAATGGACTGCTGCGACCCTTTAGCCCCTAATTATAGATATACTTTATACCTCATTCGAAAGGTTATCAAGAGAGGAACAAAAGGTATATAGTCAATATGTTCCGCAACGCATATTAGAGGAGTAACGAAGGACCTAAATATCGAAATACGCGTGAACATTAAGAAATAGCTTATTTTGAATAATGGAATGGACTGCTGCAATCCGTCAGCCCCTAATCAAGGAAAAATTTATACACCAAATTAAAGCTTATTGATAGAGGAATAAACTGAGTATAAACGATATGTGCCGCAATGACCATTAGAGGGGTTACGGAGGACCTAAATGCCAAAATACGCGTGAAAATTAAGAAATAGCCAATTTTGAATAATGAAATGGATATTTTGAATAATGGAATGGACTGCTGCGACCCTTTAGCCCCTAATTATAGATATACTTTATACCTCATTCGAAAGCTTATCAAGAGAGGAACAAAAGGTATATAGTCAATATGTTCCGCAACGCATATTAGAGGAGTAACGAAGGACCTAAATATCGAAATACGCGTGAACATTAAGAAATAGCTTATTTTGAATAATGGAATGGACTGCTGCAATCCGTCAGCCCCTAATCAAGGAAAAATTTATACACCAAATTAAAGCTTATTGATAGAGGAATAAACTGAGTATAAACGATATGTGCCGCAATGACCATTAGAGGGGTTACGGAGGACCTAAATGCCAAAATACGCGTGAAAATTAAGAAATAGCCAATTTTGAATAATGAAATGGATATTTTGAATAATGGAATGGACTGCTGCGACCCTTTAGCCCCTAATTATAAATATACTTTATACCTCATTCGAAAGCTTATCAAGAGAGGAACAAAAGGTATATAGTCAATATGTTCCGCAACGCATATTAGAGGAGTAACGAAGGACCTAAATATCGAAATACGCGTGAACATTAAGAAATAGCTTATTTTGAATAATGGAATGGACTGCTGCAATCCGTCAGCCCCTAATCAAGGAAAAATTTATACACCAAATTAAAGCTTATTGATAGAGGAATAAACTGAGTATAAACGATATGTGCCGCAATGACCATTAGAGGGGTTACGGAGGACCTAAATGCCAAAATACGCGTGAAAATTAAGAAATAGCCAATTTTGAATAATGAAATGGATATTTTGAATAATGGAATGGACTGCTGCGACCCTTTAGCCCCTAATTATAGATATACTTTATACCTCATTCGAAAGCTTATCAAGAGAGGAACAAAAGGTATATAGTCAATATGTTCCGCAACGCATATTAGAGGAGTAACGAAGGACCTAAATATCGAAATACGCGTGAACATTAAGAAATAGCTTATTTTGAATAATGGAATGGACTGCTGCAATCCGTCAGCCCCTAATCAAGGAAAAATTTATACACCAAATTAAAGCTTATTGATAGAGGAATAAACTGAGTATAAACGATATGTGCCGCAATGACCATTAGAGGGGTTACGGAGGACCTAAATGCCAAAATACGCGTGAAAATTAAGAAATAGCCAATTTTGAATAATGAAATGGATATTTTGAATAATGGAATGGACTGCTGCGACCCTTTAGCCCCTAATTATAGATATGCCTTATACCTCATTCGAAAGCTTATCAAGAGAGGAACAAAAGGTATATAGTCAATATGTTCCGCAACGCATATTAGAGGGGAAACGAATGAATTAATATCGAATCACGCGTGAAAATTAAGAAATAGCTTATTTTGAATAATGGAATGGACTGCTGCAACCCGTCAGTCTTTGCGCTGGTCTGATACCCTGTTACTTATTCGCTACTTATTTGTTCCTTGTTCGATTTTTATACGTTGCACCTTGTTAATGCTTTATTTCCTTTTCTTTTCTTGGTTTTTGTTCTTGATTCGTAGAGGTGAAATTGCCCTATTAGCGGGTATGTATCTGTTTTTGCGCTCGACTGATACCCTGTTACTTATTCGTTCCTTATTCGCTTATTATACATTGCCCCTTTTAATGATTTCGTCTTATTTCTTTTCATGTCTTTGGTGTTGATATAAAAAAGAAGATGTGGTATGATTGCCAATGAGACAAATCTTCACAAGAGACCAAATGACACAGAAATTAATTATAGGTCACCGTACGGCCTTCAACAATGAGCAAAGCCCATACCGCATAGTCAGCTATAAAAGGCCCCGAAATGACAAATGTAAAACAATTCAAACGAGAAAACTAACGGCCTAATTTATGTACAAAAAATTAACGAAAAACAAATATGTAACACAGCAACAAACGACAACCACTGAATTACAGGATCCTGGCTTTGGACAGGCCCATACATAAAGAATGTGGTGGGGTTAAACATGTTAGCGGGACCACCCCCCTTAACCTGGGACAGTGGTGTAACAGTACAACATAAGAAAGAACTATAAAAATCAATTGAAAAAGGCTTAACTCATCAGATGGATACAAATAGAAATACATCTAACAAAAACACAGAGTGGACGTGGCCGGGTACTTGTACATCCCTTTTAGTTCTTTTCATGTCTTTGGTGTTAGTTCTGTTTTTACAGAGTTAGAATAAGCCCGTTAGCGCATATGTACCAGTTTCAACGCTCGACTGATACCTTGTTACTTATTCGCTAGTTATTTGTTCCTTATTCGCCTTTTATACGCTGCACCTGTTTAATGCTTTCTTTTCTGTTTTTCTCTCTGGTGATAGTTCTTAGTTCGTAGCGGTGAAATTGTCCTATTAGCGCATATGTACCCGTTTCCGCGCTTGACTGATGCCCTGTTACTTATTCGTTCCTTATTCGCTTACCCTTATTCTTTTTTTTAAATGGTTGTAGGATTATTCTAACTTGATTTTTTTTTTTGCATGATTGGAATGAAACATTTACACAAGCAATATATTAAACTGGGAAGGGAAGTTATATAAAAATAAGGAAATGTGGTATGATTGCTAATGAGACAACTATCCTTCAAAGTTCAAACGAAGTGGATGTAAGCAATCATAGGCAACTGCACGGCCTACAACAATGAGGGGAAAAACATACCATGTAGTCGGCTATAAAAGGCCCCGACATGCAAAAATGTGAAACAATTCAATTGAGAAAACTAACGGCCTATTTTATAACAAAACAGTTTACAATAAAACAAATATTACAGGCATGAATAAACGACAACTGAAATAAAAAAACCCTGACTTGGGACAAGTAAATAAAGAATATGACGGGTTAAAACATGTTTGTAAGCGCTCAATCTCCCCTAACCTGGGTAAGTGGTGTTACATCACAACATAAAGCATCGAAATAAGAGTACTCGCAGTTACTCAAACCCAATTACCAGTAAAAGATAAATTATGTTATCCCAGACTTATATATCAATCATAACATCCAACATACTTAATGTGAAGACGTCATAAACAGTCTGAGAAATGCATTACCCTGTGCAATGCCCAAATATATGTTAACAGTATCGACAGGGTGTAGGAATATATATAGCAATATATATTTAGTTTTCATGGTTCAATTTTATCAAAAACAAACTCAATGTTAATACCAATAAAAACAATCTTTAAAGATTTTTCTACTGTGGTAAATTTATAACCTTTAATGATAAGTTTATATATAGGATCAACTAGTTTACATTGATCGTATTTAAATTTACGGGCTTTATAATCAACATTGTCGTAAAAATTAGGATGCGGTATTCCACTTTTAATAAGAACTCTTCAGGTACAGCCAAACTTCTAAACTAAATATTGAATTTGGATAAGGTTTTAATTGATTTTTGATAACGAAATCCCTGACTTAATAATATATCAGTTAAACATGAATTAACACTGGACACTTTTAATTTGCAAAACACTCATTTGCAAATCCGCCGCCGCCTCTCCTTAGAGCTACAGTGTCGTGTATATAACCAAAATGTGCGGAATTACATGGGATTCAATAAATTCATTGCTTTTCTGCTGTTATTATTATATCTATTTTGTAATTTGATTTAGAAAAACATGGGATTTTCAATATCCCATGGGATAGGGCAAATCCCATGGGATTGACCATTATCCCATGGGATTTTGGTTAAATCCCATAGGATTTTTTTGGGTCCCATGGGATAATTGTAGTCCCATGGGATATTTGTTTTTAATATCCCATGGGACAAAATAAAATCCTATGATTCAAATTATAAATATACAGTAAATAAATGTGTATGTTACAATGAATTCTGTTTGGTAGTAAATTGTTTTAAGATGAATCTTTTTAGTTGAATATCTTTTTTTTCCTTGGAAATGTTAATGCAATTATATTGTTCTATAACTGTTCAAAACTAAACTTTTAAACAACAAAGCAGATAATGTAAGTATCAATATATGTTTATTTATGAATTCTAGAATACTTTTTTGAAACACAATTTTTTCCCATTTGAAATCAATGAAAACTCTATTAATAGGCTTAACATACTAGTAGCTTTTTACATAAATCTATTTTTTTTTCAGGATATCCCTCCACCCAAAAAATTAATAGTTTCTTATCATCCAGCATTGTGTGATTGTAATGTATAGTCCACTTTTTTGCCATTTAGCACAGAACATTGTCATTATTGTGGTTTTAATATCTTTAGATATTTAATAGAACTTCAATTCATTGGCTGAGTGATGAAAATAATAACTGATCTGACTTTTGTCTTTGAATTTATTTTGGTCTTGTTTCTGTGTTTTCTCCTTTTATTCTCAGTGATGAATTTCAATCCTTCTGAAAAAGAACCAGTAAAATCTGAAGTTATGGATAATAAAAAATTGTTTGCATACATGTAGCAAGAACATATGATTTTCAATAAAAATAGCTATGCGGTATGGATTTTACTGATTGTTGAAGGTTGTCCAGTGTCATCAGTTGCTAACCTCCTACATCCTTTGGTCTCTGATGGAAAGTTGTCAAATTAGCAATATACCACATCTTCCTATTCTAATTAAGGAATGACTGTAATATTTTTTCTGTCTATGAAGAAATAACATCAAAAATGTGGTGCACACTGAATAACCCTCGTAGCGAGTTATTCTAAAGTGTGCACCACATTTTTTATGTTTTTTCGAATAGACAGAAAAAATATTACAGTCATTTCTTATAATTTAATTCTAAATTCCATTTTAAACCGCCCGAGTAAACCATGAAAAAACGTTGATGACGTCACGGTCACATGACAAAATTATGTCTATGAGCTGATAAACAAAACAACGTCAGCCAATTAGAAGACGCGTTACATCCAAAATTAAATTATTATTATATAACAATCAATTTATGTATTCTTCTTTATAACATTTGGGTATTTTCCCCAGTTATATATATATAGATCAATGTTAAAACTTTAGGCAATTACAATAAAATTCCATTTTTCACAAGAATTTGCAATATATTATACAGAAAGCCAACAATAGAAACAGCACTTCTTTAAGCTTCTGAAGTTCTGAAAGAGTTCCACTTGTGTTTTATTTCAATTAGAAAATACATTGAACTCTTTGGACATGTTGGAAATTATAACATTGATACAAAAAATTATATTGTTTTTTTTTTCTTATTTTTGTGTTGTTCGGTTGCTGTCTCATTTTTATATATGGTTATACATATATCCTAAATCTTCTTTTTTATATACTTAATCATTAATACACAATGTAGTAAAAATGGGATATTTTTTATTTTGATAATCTCAAAACATTATTATTCTATCAAATAACTTATTTCCAAGTTCACAAAACACCAATGTGTCAGATATTAATTTTAAGACATGTATAAACATGATCAACAAGCAGTTGAAACAAGGAATTATTTGGATCTGGAATAATTTTGAATTCTGGAAAATTGATGAGTAATTTATGATGAAAACTAACCCAACTAAATAGAGTTAGCCATGCACGCATGGCTAAGGGGGGTTAGTTAGTTCATACTGAAATGATAGTGAAATTAAAATTAACCTTAGCCATGTGCGCAATTGGCTAACCCTATTTAGTTGGGTTAGTTTTCATCATACATTTCTAATCAATTTTCCAGAAGTCATAATTATTCCAGATTCAAATAATTCCTTGTTTTGACAGGATGTCATGCAAAAATCTCACTAATATTAAACTTTCACAAAAACTCCATACTCAGCGAGTACTATTAAAGTTCTTAGTACAGGACAAATTCCTAGTACAGGACACAATGCCTGGCAAACTCTAGCATGTGTCAATGTCTAGTCAATCATGTAATCAGGCTCAAAATCTTAGTTTTTTTTGGCACTGAATTTAAAAATTCACCACATAATGAACATGTGTATGAAATTCAACTTCATGGTAAGCTATGTACCTTAACCTAAAACTTTAACCTAAGAATGTACTATAATTTCACATTATGACATTTCTATGTTCAGTGATCCATAAAATCAGGGTAAAAACAGTAAATGTGGTGTTTAATGTATACACAAGAGTGCACATGCTGAAATGTTGCGCCTTCTTTACTAATCATTGATATCATGTTGATAGTCCTAAATATAAAGCTTTACTACAACTATCACATAAACTCAACATGGTCCAAGAAAATGAATTCAAGGTCATATAATCCTGACAAGAAATATATGTACACCTTACAATCATTCAAATTACTAAATACAGTTGAACTACCAGTATTGCTTATAGTTTCTAAGAAGCAGACTTAACCAAGAAAACTAAACATTGACCAATGAACCATGGAAATGAGGTGAAGATCAGATGAACCATGCCAGGCAGACATGTACAGCTTACAATCCTTCCATACAACACATATAGTTGACCTATTGCTTATAGATTAAGAAAAACAGACCAAAACACAAAAACTTAACACTGAGCAATGAACCGTGAAAATAAGGTCAAGGTCAAATAAAACCTGCAGGACTGACATGTACATCATAAAATGTTTCCATACACCAAATATAGTTGACCTATTGCATTTAGTATTAGAAAAAAAGACCAAAACTCAAAAATTTAACTTTGACTACTGAACCATGAAAATGAGGTCATGGTCAGATGACACCTGCCAGCTAGACATGTACACCTTACAATCATTCCATACACCAAATATAGTAGACCTATTGCATACAGTATAAGAAAAAACAGACCAAAACACAAAAACTTAACTATAACCACTGAACCATGAAAACGAGGTCAAGGTCAGATGACACCTGCCAGTTGGTCATGTACACCTTACAGTCCTTCCATACACCGAATATACTAGACCTATTGCTTATAGTATCTGAGATATGGACTTGACCACCAAAACTTAACCTTAAATATAAAAAAGAAGATGTGGTATGATTGCCAATGAGACAACAACTCTCCACAAGAGACCAAATGACACAGAAATTAACAACTATAGGTCACCGTATGGCCTTCAACAATGAGCAAAGCCCATACCGCACAATCAGCTATAAAAGGCCCCAAAATGACAATGTAAAACAATTCAAACGAAAAAATAACGGCTTATTTATGTACAAAAAATGAACGAAAAACAAATATGTAACACATAAACAAACGACAACCACTGATTTACAGGCTCCTGGCTTGGGACAGGCACATACATACAGAATGTGGCGGGGTTAAACATGTTAGTGGGATCCAAACCCTCCCCCTAACCTGGGACAGTGGTGTAACAGTACAACATAAGAACGAACAATAATAAAATGCTCCGCTGGGGCGCAGCTTGATACGACCGCAGAGGTCGAACCCTGAACAGTTGGGGCAAGTATGGACACAACATTCAAGCTTGATACAGCTCTGAATTTGGATTGTGATTAAATATTTGACACAGAATGAATGTGGTCTAAGAACTTAAAAAAATTTAATTTACCTATTCAAACCATATCATTATTATTTGCTTTTATATATAAATCAGAAATAACCAATTTAAAATGGAAAATTTTAAAGAAAAAAAAAAGGAAAAAAAATCCCCCCCCCCCCAAATTTTTTGAACCCCCTTATGATTCATCACCCCAAAACTCAATAACAGCCTTCCCTTTGTGGTATGGTACCTTGCAGTACAATTTCAGAGAGATTCATACACTTAAACACAAGTTATTGTCTGGAAACTAGAAAAATGCTTGTTTTTTTGGTCCCTTTTTGGCCCCAAATTCCTAAACGTTAAGGCAATTACCCCCAAACTCAAACCCAGCTTTCCCTTCGTGATATGGAACCTTGTCGTACAATTTCATAAAAATCCATACACTTACACACAAGTTATTGTCCTGAAACTAGAAAAATGCTTGTTTTTTGCCCCTTTTTTGCCCCTAATTCCTAAAATTTTGAGGCAATTACCCCCAAAATCAATCCCAGCCTTCCCTTAGTGTTATGGTACCTTGCAGTACAATTTCAGAGCGATCCATACACTTGAACACAAGTTATTGTCTAGAAACTAGAAAAATGCTTCTTTTTGGCCCCTTTTTGGCCCCTTTTTCCTAAACGTATTGCAACCTCAATTCCAGCTTTCTCTTTGTGATATGGAACCTTGTAGTACAATTTCAGAAAGATCTATACACTTACACTTAAGTTATTGTCATGAAACTAGAAAAATGCTTGTTTTTTGCCCCTTTTTTGGCCCCTAATTCCTAAAATTTTGAGGCAATTACCCCCCAAAATCAATCCCAGCATTCCCTTCGTGATATGGAACCTTGTGGTACAATGTCAGAGAGATCCATACACTAACACACAAGTTATGTCTGGAAGTTACAAAAATGCTTATTTTTGGCCCCTAATTCCTTAACTGTTGGTACCATAACCCCCAAAATCAATCCCAACCTTTCTTTTGTGGTATTGAACCTTATGGTAAAATTTCATAGAGATCCATTCACTTAAACTAAAGTTAGAGTGCGAAAACCAATGTGTCTTCGGACGACGACGATGCCAACATCATACCAATATATGACCGCAAAATTTTTATTGTGGTCGTATAAAAATCAGTTGAAAGAGGCTTGACTCATCAGATGGATAAAAATACAAATACAACAAATACAAGTGGACGTGGCCGGGTACTTGTACATCCGAACAACAAAAAGACACTAAGTACAGATCTGAGAGTACCCGCAGTTACTGACAGCTAGTACAAAGCCACTAACAACTAATAAAAAAAATCATGCATCTAAGACTAAGTTCTTGTTCACTGATCTATGAAATGAGGTCTAGGTCAAGTGAAAACTCTCTGACGAGCATGAGGACCTTGCAAGGTACGCACATACCAAATAAAGTTATCCTATTACTCATAATATGAGAGAAATTAACATTACAAAAAATTTGAACTTTTTTTTCAAGTAGTCACTGAACCATGAAAATGAGGTCAAGGACAATGGACATGTTTCAGTCGGAATTTGTATCATGAGGCATGTATATACAAAGTATGAAGCATCCAGGTCTTCCACCTTCTAAAATATAAAGCTTTTTGGAAGTTAGCTAACGCCCACAGGGGGGTCTCAACATGGGATTTTGGGTACAGTTGTGCAGCTGGAATTTAAAAAACACCCCCCATTCATATATTGAATAATTGTGAAATCCCTACCTATACATATATTTCACAGCGAAATCATAACCCATTAAGTGAAGATCGTTGCACAACAAACTGAAAAATTATGACCCATTGATATATTTCCTCGGTAAAATTGCACCCCATTGATATATTTGATGCATCAAAAAAGGGACCCTTCCAGCGGCACATATGTATATACCTTAATATAGGAAGAGCCCCCCCCCTCCCCCCGGTGCTAACCCCCCTGTCGTAGCCGCCACCGGATCACTATCCCTATGTCAAGCTTTCTGCGACAAAAGTTGCAGGCTCAACAAAAATACATGAACATTTTAAAGTACTAAATTTTGAGTATATACATGTAAAACCACAAGTTACTAACTGAAGTTCATGGTGAACTGTAACCAACTGGAGGCTCTAAAGAGCCTGTGTCGCTCACCTTGGTTTATGTGCATATTAAACAAAGGACACAGATGGATTCATGACAAAATTGTGTTTTGGTGATGATGTGTTTGTAGATCTTACTTTACTGAACATTCTTGCTCCTTACTATTTTCTCTATCTTTAATGAACTTGGCCCGCTAGTTACAGTGGAAAATATTTTGTAAAAATTTACAAAAATTTACAAAATTTATGAAAATTGTAAAAAATTGACTATAAAGGGCAATAACTCCTTAAGGGGTCAATTGACAATTTTGGTCATGTTGACTTATTTGTAGATCTAACTTTGCTGTACATTATTGCTGTTTACAGTTTATCTCTATCTATAATAATATTCAAGATAATAACCAAAAGCTGCAAAATTTTCTTAAAATTACCAATTCAGGGGCAGCAACCCAACGACGGGTTGTCTGATTCATCTGAAAATTTCAGGGCAGATAGATCTTGACCTGATAAACAATTTTACCCCATGTCAGATTTAATCTAAATGCTTTGGTTTCAGAGATATAAGCCAAAATCTATATTTTACCCCTATGTTCTATTTTTAGCCATGGCGGCCATCTTGGTTGGTTGGCCGGGTCACCGGACACATTTTTTAAACTAGATACCCTAATAATGATTGTGGCCAAGTTTGGTCAAATTTGGCCGAGTAGTTTCAGAGGAGAAGATTTTTGTAAAAGTAAACGAAGACAGACGACGACGACGGACGACGGACGCCAAGTGATGAGAAAAGCTCACTTGGCCCTTTGGGCCAGGTGAGCTAAAAACTTTAAGTGAATACAATTTAGAGAAAGACAGATGGATGCACAAACACTATCATAACAGAGCATAAAACTTACCAAACAAGATGTTTTACATTTATCCTTCAGAAGCAGGAAAACTGAAGTGTTTCTTTTCTTTCTCTGCCCTCAATGATATAAACTTCAAATTCATTCATGCAAAATATGAAAATCTGCAAAAGTAGGACCTTGTACCGCAGCTTATCCACATTTTGACTTTTGAACTGCATTGTTCTTTTCATCTTGCTGGCAACCTAAACATTAAAAAAAATGATAAACACATAATTCTGGATTAACTTTGTGTATTTATTTTTGTTGGTACAAACAATTTTTTCCAACTTTAAACTAAATCTGCCTCTGCTTTAAAAAACAACTGAAAACCAAGTATTTATCTTAATTGAAAACAATTTCTTGAGTTTTTCTCATTTGTATCACCCTGTTATTATATATAAATTTTATTTTTGTCCCTTTTTAAAAATAGGAATGGTTTAAATTCCTCAATAATCATGATAATTCTAGTCAGTCAATTAAAAATGTATGAATAAATTATTTAACCTGTATACTATTAATATCATTTTTGATAAAAACTAGGCTCTGTGTTGAAGACCATACCTTGACCTATAATGGTTTACTTTTATAAATTGTGTGACTTGGATGGAGAGTTGTCTCATTGGCACTCATACCACATCTTCCTATATCTACAAACAGATTCTATGGGCGAGCAGACATTATACCATGGAGGTGGTTTTAAAAAAAGCATACGACTTAGATGTACCATAAGCATGGAAAAACAATTCAGCAGTCAGTTTCACAAAAAAACTTACAAATAATATTGATAGTAATTAAGTCATGTACAATACAGAGGGTGGTAAAGGGGGGGTGCTTGCACGGAAAAAACGTGAAATAAGACATAATTTCGAGCACGCAAAATAAGCATTTGAAAATCACGATGCACATAAAATTAAATAAGCAGAACACGTTGAACGAGGCACCTGTCTTGCACGACTGAACATCAAATAAAAAAGTAAAAACACGTTGCACGTGAAATAAAAAACGGCGATCACGTTGCACAACAATAACCCTTTACCACCCTCAATACAGTATGTAACTTACGATAAATTGTAAGTTTTTTTTTTTGTAAAACCGACTCAAGAATACTTATAATCAATCTTAGTCGTAAGTATTAAGTATTATTCATCTTTTGGATAATTTGTTGGTTTATTTTATGAATATACAATATAAGGGAGGGCCGGCTCCAGTCATGCTTCAGTGATCCCTATATAATCAACCAAATTTTTCCCAAGAAAGCCCCCCCCCCCCCCCCCCCCCCCCCGCCGGATCAGCCTATGATATATGTTTATATATCTCTCTGATATGCCAATTCAAATCAAATGTGTATTAAATAAAACTTTACACTAGAAAAGTAATGGATAGTTACTCATTTGGGAAACTTACAAGTTCACAGCATGCCGGTGCCTGCGACTGTGTTCAAAGTGGTGGGTTTTCACCCTCGTTGTATTGCGGAATAACGATTTAGGCAAATTGAGAAATACATCATGTCTGTGGTTGATAATAGTGTGTGTGCATTAATTTAATTTTCTATACCTTCTTATTTAATATTTTTCCAATTTTGAGTACTGACGGCAAGTGTTGTAACCAATGTCTTGAGACCAATGTGCTATTTACAAGTGCGATCGAGAAATGCAGGGGAAAGAAACTTATCAATTATGTTTATTCTTAAGACAAAACTGAGCCGCCGTAAAAATGAACCGTGTCGAGGAGGTTACTGACAAGTAATAGGGCAGAGACATATTTACACATATGTGTATATATGTCTCTGTAATAGGGTCATCCCTCGAGAACATTAACTAGTACATTGATAGTTTACTATGCAGTCATGCAGTATCCCGAAAAAAAACGTATGGATGCAAAACGCCAGGGGCGTAGCTGGACTTAAATAAAGTGCAATCATAATGATCGGCGAGCGAAGCGAGGCGAAAATTTTTTTTGGACCATTTTATGCAGAATATGATAACTTTTTTCGGGCATTTTCCCGGTATGCCATGCTTATGAAATTCACATCACATTCACGCCCAAACTCATATTTTGTGAATACTTGTGGACTTTATGGTAATTCGGCAAGGGAGGAGGCTATGGACCGCCCAAGGTCCCCAGCTGGTCCAGGATAGCACCCTAGTCGGGGATTCAGGGCAGCACCGTAGACGGTGGTCTAGGGAAGCGAATCCCCATGAAGCTCCGGGCATATGAGTAATTACAGTGACTGCTTTGAACATGAAAAATACCCTATCTGTTTCTTACTATACCATATTTTCATGAAACGATAGTAAAAGTCTAGTGAGTTCCGTAATTTGCTGCTTATATTATTAACATGGTTATTTTCAAATATAAAAAAAAAATTATAAAACGGGAAGATCAGGAAGAGTCGACAACCGAAGCGTTAATCAATGGACAATTGACAAACCTGGGAACAGATAAGACACAAAAGGAGAACAAAAACATTCAACATTGAAAACTAAATACAGATGAAAAACACGGACCCAGAAAACAATGTGGCGACTTCCGGTGCTCCGGCCAAAAGGGTAAGCAGTTCCTGCTTCTTGCAAGACACCCGTAGTGTGTCTCACGAAGGTCATTCTCAAATCAAAGGAGAGGTTTCTACGACAACGGTAGAAGGTCATTTGGGACACAGATACCCCAGGTGAATCAATAGTCTTTTGGACGAACGGACAATGGGAATACGAAATCTAACGGCCACTTTTAAGTCTTGACTTATAGGTAAGGGATATAAATCTAAGATGTTTTCAAGGTGATTGTATTGCGCCTGTATTATTAAATGTTAATACTGCATGTAGGACTTAAAGTATAGTTAATATCGAAAGTCCATATATCTATTTTTGCCAAGGCAAATGATCGCAGAACTCTCTCGGTGTTATTAATATCCAATTCTTTGTGAACATGTATGAGCGCCAACGAAGATAGTCTGTCCTGTACCATGGTTGAACGGAGATAAGTTTTCGGTCGCCTTAATGCACGAAATGACCGTTCAGTAGTTGATGTAGTTACTGGCATTGTAATTAGAATTGAGAAGATTGCGAATATTGAAGGATATATAGTTCCTTGTTAGTCACTGCTACAGACGACATCAAAGATTTGGGCTTTAAACACCGCCCGACACGATAATCTGTAAAGACTAAAGACTATCCGTAATTCAATTTCAGAATATTTTTTTTTTGGTGAAAAAAATGTGCAAGCAAATGATTTTTTGCGTAAAGGCAGCTACGCGCCTGAACGCTTAGTGGTTTCGGCTGACTACTAATACGTGCACTTTGTCTAAAAAATATCCCGGCAGCGTTAAAGTTGAAGTCAGGATCTGGGGGGGGGGGGGGGGGGGTCTTCTTTTTCTGTGTTCTTTATTTTTATTTTGCTATATTTCTACAAACTTACACTTTTTGCTCATTACTCTCTTTCCTCATATTTTAGCATTTCATTATTCTTTAATCTTTATTGTTTGCCCGTTATTCTCTATTCTGTTAACCCCCATCCATACCCTGTTATGTAGACTTAAGCTTTCGGTAGTTTATTTTATCCTATTTCTGTCTAAATACATTATTTATCACAAAACAAAAACTTACTAAATATTTTTTTATGAAGTCCTCACCAGTTGCGGACCCAACAAATGTCATAAGGAGGCACTAACTGTCATGCATAAAGAGGGGGCCCGCTTCAGTGATTCTCTAAATAATCAACCATTTTTTTTCCAAAAAAGGGGCGGGCCCCCATGCCCTCACCTTAATCCACCTCTAAACCCTTCCCACTTCGTATCCTTGAATTCAGATTCAAGATCTCTCTGACTAAAGTAAGTAAGTAAGTCACATTTGCTTATATCAGGTTTTTGAATTGAACTGGCGGATAGTTGTTTCATTACCAATCGTACCACATCTCCTTATTTGTATATATACGAAAGCTTTATTCATATGTTTTGGTGTATTGATGAATGTGTAAAGATGCAGCAATTGTAATACATTTTAAAATACAGCACAAGAGATGCAGATTATATAAAACCAATCTCACTATACAAATCCTTGATAAAACTTATAAGTCGAAGACATACTGACAAACGCCATGGCAAAAACTTAAAAACGACCAAATGACGTACAACAGTCTATAAAACTTGACTATAGCATTTAAAACACATAAGAAGCACCCAGACAGCCAAACAGAAATTAAAAGAATAAATAATTTGTAAAGATTTTCAACTAGGCCTACAGCTATATTTTCTTATCGTGTAACAGTAGGCTAAACATAGGTTCTGGTATTATGTGATAAGTCATTTTTTCATGCAGACCCAGTTTTATTGATACCTTGAACTTAAAGTGGTTTTATGCATATCAGCCCAGATTATGTGTGTAATTTTATTGAACAATTCAACAATACACGTTCTAAACAGGTTAAATTGAATTTAAAAATTTACAAATTCAGATCTACTGGCATTCAACACCCAATTACTTACTTGCTGTATATTGCTAACTTTGATTGTATATTGTCAATCCCTCCACATCGTGAATACGCCATGCGAGGTGTTGGATAAGTTTGATACAGGGTGGCGGCTTCGAAGCGTAGAAAAAAATCCAGGTAAATGAAAGTGTAAAATTTTGTTGTTGAAATTTTAAGTACTAAATTCCTAAATTTGTACTTTACTCCGTTCTACGGGTAACATGGTTGTTTTATATGAAAATAGGATAAAAAGCATCCGGAAAAATTAATTATCACGTTATAAGTATTCGTAAATGGATATGAAAAAACTTAACAAGGAATAAGTATTGGTAAACGGACAGAAAGTCGCAGGACAAAGGTTTAAATTAATTATTTTACAATTGTTTAAATATATGAGAGAAAGTTCTTGACGAATTGATTTTATTTATAGATAAATGTATTTAGTTGAGGAAATGATTAATTCGCCTTCAAATAGTTTTTTTTATCAATAACTTATAAAAAGGAGATATTTTTGACAGCATGACTTCAGTTAATTACCAAACCACTTTGGCAGATTGTTTTCTTAACAATCATTGTTCATATTAAATTAATATTCAAAAATAAATTTTGTTTACAAGTCCGTTTACTTTTAAAAATGTTTCAGAAAATACTGAAACGTTTTTAAAATTAAGTTTATTCAAAGAAAAAAATATCCCAAAACTGAATCGTGACTTTTTACTTGTTACTTTTTGTTGTACGTTCTAAGTGTCAATCCTAGCAAACACAAATTTGGAAATAAAATCGATTACAATGTAATTTTATAGAAGGAAAAAGGGGGGTTAATGAACAAATTATTACTATACACTCACATACTTCTAAAAAGATTTGCATATGTAAGCTGTCTATAGATAATGTTTAATTATTTCAGGAGTTTAATTTAGGAGAAAAAAAAGATTATAAACAGTTTAGTTTTCAACGCCTACTACTACAAAAAATAGTGATTCTTTTTGTAGATTTGGTACTTCAGTTTCGACTCAAAATTTCCTATTGTAATTGTTAGATGCCAAATATTTAGGAGAAGATTGTATTTGTACTTTATGTAATTGTAGTGATATTGGCGACGCGATTCATTATATTATAGCAAGGATTTGTAAAAATCCTTGATTATAGAATGTTCGGCAATAGACGAAAGTAGACAAACCCTATTTAAACGGGGTTTTGATCTCCAAGGACGCCACATTTTACATCGAATAAGATCTATATTTGTTAACGTTTTCACATGAAATAACTTGAATTGAAAATTTCCCGACTATGTGAAGATTTCTTATATTTCTAAATGGCTTCAATTATTACATACAAAACGAAAAATTTATTTTAACTTTTTTTGTAAAAACAATATTCATGTATTTTTATAATTTTTCCAAGGAAACGGGTTTTTTTTTGTTTGTTTGCAAAGTTTACTTGTATGTGTTTATAACCATCACCAATCAGTCCTAATTATTAAAGATCAAACGTCGTAATCAAAATGATGATTGGTATTGAATATGATCATCGGTCATGCATGACGTATCCCAAATAACTTCTTTAATGTTGGTTTGATTTTATCAAAACCAAAATTATAAGATCAAATATTAAATTACCCTCAACGCTCACTATAACATATATACATGTCCTGAGTGACTTTTTATGTCCTGTCTGCACTCAGGAGGTCCTGAGCGGTTTTTAGACGTACCGTTAATTTATAGGCATATATTTGAAGCTGTTCTTAATTATGTACATTATCTATACGTATACATGTATCAGACAAAAAGCCTTTCCAATGAACTTAGTTCTAGTTATCTTAGTTCCTAGTCACAGGCACTTGTCTCAGAAAAAAAATTTCCTATATACTTTTAATGTTATATTAAGCAGGGACTTTCTATACTAAGTTTGTATAGAAAGTCCCTGTATTAAGGTATATAGGAAACAAAATTCTGAGACAAGTGCCTGTGGTCCTAGTGTGAAATAAATCCACTGGGAATTGGCCTTTTTAAACACATCTATATATACGTTTTCTCAAGGGTTTGTACATGTAAAGTGAAATTATGTTTACTCAATGCGTAGTTACATAAGTTTATTTGCTACTTTTTTCTTCTTTATTTTATATAAAATGATTTTTTTTTTAAATTTTAACATTTTTTTCTTCGAAAGAATTGTAGTGTTGCAATAGGGAATGGACACAGATACTTAACTACATTTAACGAAAAAAATTTTGTGTAATGTCATCAATCTGTATTACACATAGACAGGATGTTCTCTAGAAAACTATGATATTTCTAATAGGTTATACACACCCCAGTGTACACGCACTGTCGTAATGGAAAATTACTGCATGCTTTAATTACCTGTATTCAGCCATTCAACAAATCAGTTGACTGACCATGTCATTACAGTTTAAAAAGTTTTTCCTCAGATCAAAACGGAATATTCATTTTAACTTTAAAATTTAAAACTTTAAAAAGTATACTTTGATATAATTATGACGTAAAAGAATTTAACAATTTAATAATCGGATTTTTCCAAAGATTAAGATACAATTATATTTATTATTCTGGGACTGACAGATATATCACAGGCACTTGTCTCAGAATTTTTTCCTATATACTTTTATTAAAGTATATAGGATTTTTTTTTCTGAGACAAGTGCCTGTGAGATATATACATGCATAAGTCCCAGACATATATAATTGTAAATCAAAATGATTTACATAATTACTGGGAAATAATATAATGTTTCAGTTATGTTGATGTCACAAATACACATGAATTATTTGATGATGGTTGCTGGAATTTCTTATCTAACTGCATGACGGTGACCACAGACATATATATATATATATATATATATATCCATTTACTGATTCTATAATTTCTTGAGAAAAAAAATCAGGAGGGAAGTCAGAGGGAAGTGAAACAAACATTTAAAGCTTTTATTAAAAATTGTTGGGAAAACAATAAAATACGACACTGAGTTTTGAAAAAAAAGTTTATGATTGGTCTTAATTTTTTTTTTTAATAAAGATAGAAACAATTTTTTGTCCCAAGAAAAAAAAACAATGCCCCCTTTTTAGCCAAACCGACACACGCCGATGAATGAATAATTCCAAGTAGGGTCATAGGGTCACAAGGTCACATTTTAAAACTTTTTCAGTCGCCCAGTCTCAAAAAGCAATTTTGACTGACATTGTTTTTAGTCGAATTATGTTTTTGCAGGTCAGGTTGCAAAGTGGCAGGTCGGATTTGACAATGTCAAGTTGACAACGGCCCTAAAAAATATCCGAAAAAACGTTGAATCAAACGATATGAACCTACGCAGTTTTATATTATAAGACTGACACACACCAGTGTGCTAACTGTGCTGGGTGAGGTGCTGTAACTTGATATACATGTATCATTAAGTTACAGTACTGTTAGGATTTGCCTGCCTTTTTACAGGGACTTTCTATACTAACTGTTAGTATAGACTGCCCCTGGCTTGAAAGTATGGTTCTCTGCTCATCAACGGGTGCGTGATTAGCAAATCAAATATCTTGTAGCAGTAAAATACCTCCGGGGGGGGGGGGGGGGGGGGGGGAGGGGCACTTCAATACTTAATTGATAGGGGGTGTCGCTGGGGTTCTGTTACCCCACCCATTCATATAATTTAGATCTTAAAAATGTATACCTTTTCATATATTGCGTGGGTAAAATTGTAACCTTTTCCCATATTGGTTGGTTTTCGTGGGGTGTGTTGGAAAAGTGGAATATTCAAGGCTAAGATTCTGTATGTAATGTTTACTTACGGCGAGACTTTCGGCTGTGAAAAAATGACAGGGCTTTTCATATACAAGTAATTGGAACTTTATCGACCTTATCATATATTTCTGATAGTTTTCCCCACCTATTCCCATATTTTCAAGCTGGAAAAAGTGACCTATTCCAGCGGCACGTCCTATCACCTTGTATATAGGAAGTGCCCCCCCCCTCCCACGAGTAAAATACACAAATGTATAATACCTTAATTCAGGAGCACAGTCTGTCTTTACCGTAAATAACTTCGAGATTAATATGTAAGTTTACTTTGCTAATCGATGTTCCTGTAATTCAGATTTAAATTTATTTGTGAGACCCCCCGTCACTATTTATATTCACTCAAAGAAAGGGGTTCTCCGTTACTGGGAAAATCCAAGGACGTATTGTGTTAGTTATACGTCCTTGGAAAATCTTATCTGATTCAGGATCAATTTATCGGTTACACTCCCCTATCACCAGTGATTCTTTGTGAACTGCATTCTGAAAAAGGTATACTGTTGACTATCAATTTGCATGATTAGTTACAGATGTCGACTCGGACTACTGCAAAAGACAATAATTCAGTTCACTGATTTAGATTGAATAGTGGTTCGGTTAATCCCCTCTTCCCCAAACAAGTAAGAATTACATCTTTTGGTAGTCCAAATAATTATGACGTCTAGCAAGTCTTTTTTATTTTTTTTTATGCCCACGCCGTAGCGGTGGGGGCATTAAGTTTTACCCTTGTCCGTCTGTACGTATACATACGTCCGTACGTCTCAAAATTGGTTTCCGTTCTCTAACTTGAGTTTGCCTTAACCAAATGTTAAAGTAAACTTATACACAATGCTTATTACCACAAAAAACAGATCAAGTTTGAATTTTGGTGGTGTCACTTTAACCGTTCTAGAGTTATGCCCCTTTATAAATGGAAAAATTTCAAAATTTTTAGTTTCCGTTCTCTAACTTAAGTTTGCCTCAACCAAATGTTATAAAACTTATACACAATGCTTATTACCACAAAACACAGATCAAGTTTGAATTTTGGTGGCGTCACTTTAACTGTTCTAGAGTTATGCCCCTTTATAAATGGAAAAATTGCAAAATTTTTATTTTCTTCTAAATATCGAGTAATTTTTAAAATTGAAATTATCTTCCTTTGTCCATTATTATAGTTGAATCAACTACAATCAATGCTTTATACAATGCAATGTTTAATTTTGACTTCCACTGATAAAACACAGATCAAGTTGAATTTGGGTAGTGTCACTTTAACCATTATTGAGTTATGCCCCTTTATAAATTGAAAGATTGCAAATTTTTAGCTTCCATTCTGTAACTTAAGTTTGCCCCAACCAAACATTATGAAACCTATACCCAATATTCATTACCACAAAACTAAGATCAAGTACAAATTTTTTGTTTCCGTTTTCTAACTTTAGTTTGCCTCAACCAAATGTTATGAAACTTATACACAATGCTTATTACTACATAATACAGATTAAGTACGAAATTTGGTGGCGACACTTTTACCATTCTTGAGTAATGTCCCTTTATAAACATAAAAATTGCTGAATTTTTCGTTTCCGTTCTCTAACTTTAGTTTGTATCAACCAAATGTTATAAAACTTATACACAACCGTTCTAGAGTTATGCGTGTTTACAAATAGAAAAATTGCTGAATTTTTAGTTTCTGTTCTCTACTTAAGTTAGCCTCAACCAAATGTTATGAGACTTACACACAATGCTTATTACCACAAAACTCAGATCAAGTTCAAATTTGGGTAGCGTCACTTTTACCGTTCTTCAGTTATGTCCCTTTATATTTTTCTATCTATCTATCTTCATATTTCCGCACTCAGTCACAACTTTGACTATTACATGCCCAGAAAAAAGTTAAAATAGCTTTGCAAGACATCATAATTATTTGGACTAATCTTTTGGCAAATATGGTCGTACCACAGGGGTTTGTTACAATTTGCCGGCTTTTCTATCCTTACGAACCCTGAAAAACTTACCAGGCCAGGTGATAAAAAATCTGTCTCCCCTTTTTATCCCACCAGAAAATCAAAAGGTTGTCTCCTTACACCTACATGACAAAAACATATACAAATATGGTATCATTGCCAATGTGACGGCTCTTCAACAGAAACTAAAAACGTAGAAGTTAACAACTATATAGGTCACCGTACAGATTTCAACAATGGGCTAAAAAGCCAAACTGCGTAATAAGCTACAAAAGGCTAAAATAGATAGGCAATATCTGACAAGGGTAGAAATGTTCAGAATGTTGAAAAAAAAATCTACTGTCCATTTGCATCAAAACTGGCAGCTGACTCATAGGAGTTGTTGCCTTAAATACAGATTTTAACCATTTTTTTCTTCTTCATATTTCTTGAATTTGCCTTTTTATCTCGAAAACTGTAATAATTAAAGAGAAACTTAAATCTTATTAAAAAGTTATTGCTTTTCAATGATGATTTTGATCCAGTTTTTGCAAAAACTTGGAAACTTTAAATCTTGGGTAAACTCCTTATATTATACTGCCTGGTCTCGTGGTAGCGTGTTCACCTCACGTGCAGAAGGTTGTTTATTTTGAACCCAACCGGATAAAACCAAAGACTTTAAAGTTGGTATTTGCTGCTTCTCCCCTAAGCACGCAGTATTATTAAGGAGTAAGAGCAAATACTGGTTTGTTCAGAGTCAGAATAATGTGTCAAGGTAAGGTGACATGTCTCTCTGAGGACTAGTGTAAGAGATAAATTGTCTGGTCAGACAAATATAACTAGTATAAAAAGTCCATGGATACAGAATTTACTAGTATATTTAGTCCGATGTCAGTAATTTATGTCCCCAGACTAATTTTCCTAGTCCATGACATCACTATTCCTAGGTAAAAATGTCCAGTTTTTCTAATACTGTATGCAACATGTCAAGTATATTTGGTGTATGAAAATTTTTAAGGATGTACATGTTAGTCTGGCATGTTTTATTCGACCTTGACCTCATTTTTATGGTTCATTGCTCAATGTTATTTTTTTTGTTTTTGGTCAGTTTTTCTATTTTCTTATTTTCAAATTAGCAATAGGTCAACTATATTTGGTGTATGGAATGATTGTAAGGTGCATATGTCTGACTGAGAAGTTTCATCTTACCTTGACTTTATTTTCATAGTACATTGGACAATGTTTAGTTTTTGTGGTTTTTTTCGGATACTGTAAGCAATAACATGAATAAGGCCCCTATATTTGGTGAATGGAATGATTGTGAGATGCACATGTCTGTCTGGCATGTTTTATATGACCTTGACCTCATTTTCATGGTTCATTGGTCAATGAAAAGTTTGCATTGTTTTGTCAGTTTATCATATGATTTAAGCAACAGGTAAATTATATTTGGCGGATGTAACGATTGTAAGGTGTGCATGTCTGTCTGGCAGATTCATATAACCATGATCGCATTTTAAGGTTTTTTGGTCAATGCTAAGTTTTCTTGTTTTTTTATACGACCGCAAAAATATATTGGTATGACGTTGGCGTCTTTTTATTAGTTGTTAGTGGCTTTGTACTAGCTGTCAGTAACTGGGAGTACTCTCAGATCTGTACTTAGTGTCTTTTTGTTGTTCGGATGTACAAGTACCCGGCCACGTCCACTTGTATTTGTTGTATTTGTATTTTTATCCATCTGATGAGTTAAGCCTCTTTCAACTGATTTTTATACGACCACAATAAAAATTTTGCGGTCATATATTGGTATGACGTTGGCATCGTCGTCATCCGAAGACACATTGGTTTTCGCACTCTAACTTTAGTTTAAGTGAATGGATCTCTATGAAATTTTACCATAAGGATTGATTTTGGGGGTTATGGTACCAACAGTTAAGGAATTAGGGGCCAAAAATAAGCATTTTTGTAACTTCCAGACATAACTTGTGTGTTAGTGTATGGATCTCTCTGACATTGTACCACAAGGTTCCATATCACAAAGGGAAGGCTGGGATTGATTTTGGGGGGTAATTGCCTCAAAATTTTAGGAATTAGGGGCCAAAAAAGGGGCAAAAAACAAGCATTTTTCTAGTTTCATGACAATAACTTGTGTGTAAGTGTATGGATCTTTCTGAAATTGTACTACAAGGTTCCATATCACAAAGGGAAAGCTGGAATTGAGTTTGGGGGTTATTGCCCAAAATGTTTAGTAAAAAGGGGCCAAAAATAAGCATTTTTCTAGTTTCCAGACAATAACTTGTGTTCAAGTGTATGAATCTCTCTAAAATTGTACTGCAAGGTACCATACCACAAAGGGAAGGCTGGGATTGATTTTGGGGGTAATTGCCTCAAAATTTTAGGAATAAGGGACCAAAAAGGGGCAAAAAACAAGCATTTTTCTAGTTTCAGGACAATAACTTGTGTGTAAGTGTATGGATCTTTATGAAATTGTACTACAAGGTTCCATATCACAAAGGGAAAGCTGGGTTTGAGTTTGGGGGTAATTGCCCTAAACGTTTAGGAATTTGGGGCCAAGAAGGGGCCAAAAAAACAAGCATTTTTCTAGTTTCCAGACAATAACTTGTGTATAAGTGTATGGATCTCTCTGAAATTGTACTGCAAGGTAGTATACCACAAAGGGAAGGCTGGGATTGAGTTTGGGGTGATGAATCATAAGGGGGTTCAAAAAATTTGGGGGGGGGATTTTTTTTCCCCTTTTTTTCCTTTTTTTTTCTTTAAAATTTTCCATTTTAAATTGGTTATTTCTGATTTATATATAAAAGCAAATAATAATGATATGGTTTGAATAGGTAAATTAAAATTTTTTAAGTTCTTAGACCACATTCATTCTGTGTCAGAAACCTATGCTGTGTCAAATATTTAATCACAATCCAAATTCAGTGCTGTATCAAGCTTGAATGTTGTGTCCATACTTGCCCCAACTGTTCAGGGTTCGACCTCTTCGGTCGTATCAAGCTGCGCCCAGCGGAGCATTTTATTCATTTTATCAGATATTATAAGCATATGTCTACTTGTTGGTGTATGGAATGACTGCAAGGTGTCATATAAAAATAAGAAGATGTCTGTCTGCCAAGTTTAATATTACTGTGACCTCATTTTCATAGAATATTGATAATATCAAGCAAAAATGATGAGCAAGACAAGATACAAATGATCCAAAATTGTCAGTTGCCTACTCATTATGTTATAGTAGTTATTGTCATTAAATGATAATGTTTACCCTTTTATGTGTAGGGCAAGAACATTAAAGATAAAGGGAAACTATAAACAAAAGAGATTATCATCAAAAATAGATTTACAGACATCAACAAAGCCTAAATGGTAAGTCCACTTCTATAAAAGTTATTGCCCTTGAATAATGATTATTATGAAAATAAGATGTGGTATGATAAATGAGAAAACTATCCACCAGAGTTCAATTAAGTGGATGTAAGCAATGCAATTACTTATTAGAGGCTATTGATGACCTGTAAATAATGACAGGAAAAATATGGCAGGGTTGATATAAAAATAAGAAGCGGTACCATTGCTAATGAGACTTTTCTCCAATAGAGATCAAATGACATTAAATTTAATAAAATTAGTTCACTGTACAGCCTTCGACAATGAGCAAACCCTATACTGCATAGTAATCCATAAAAGGCCATGAAATAACAAATGTAAAACAATTCAATAAGGGCATGGCGTCATTTAAAAAGGGCATGGTGTCTATCCATGCTAAACATGCTTGGGTGAAACACCACAAAGGTGAAAGCTAAGTGCCTTATTTTTGCACAAAACAATAAACAAAAAACAAATATGATATATAGCAACAATTGACAACCACTGAATAATAGACCCCTGACTTGGGACAGACACTTACAAAATGTGGCATGGTTTAACATGTTTGCTGGCGCCAAATCCTCCTCTAATTAAGGACAGTGGTGTAAGTGTCAGTTCAATATAAAAACTATAAAATCAGTTGAAAAGGGTTTTTTTTTCTGCTCTTGGGTCAGGTTATTTTGATACATTCTCGTTTTCATTCTCAATTTTATTAACTCATTAGAATGCAACAAAGCAGAAAAACAGCTACCAAAAACACAGACCGGATGTGGCTGGAAATTTATTCTTTCCCTTTAACAAAAAAGACTCAACATACAGATCTATTAGTACTCACAGTTACTGACAGCTAATTCAAAGCAAATATCAACTAATAAAATAAACATTTAGTGAGCACCCAACCCACCCCTAACCTTGGACAGTGGTTTTAATAACAGCACAACATTTGAACAAACTGTAAACATTTGTTGCAATTGGCTTAACTCAAAAGACTGCAACAAGGCACAACAAACAACTAATATGAAAACCATAGACACAAAGCACTGAAATAAGAGTTCTTACAATTTTAAATATTCAAATGAAATTTTTATCAAAATGTACATAAACATGATAAAATAGCCATTTTATTGCTGTATTTCTCTTCATTTATAATTTTTGAGTTTTGTGTATTTGAAGGTCAGACATCTTGGTTTTCATGATCATCATTCAACAGGTCAATACTGAACAGCAAACTTAAAGTTGATATTTTTCTACATAGTGTGACTTTTTTATTAATTTGAAATGGAATGTGTTTTTTTCCTACATAAGAAAGAGGAAATTTCAACATAATGACTATAAACAAAAAGGAGTCATATCTTCATGATCATAGATGCTCAAGAACTTAATCATGTAAATGCAACAACGTAATTATCAATTGAAAGAAGGGAGGAATGAAAAAATATATTAGTATTTTGTTGTCCAAATGAACTTGCTTTGTCCACTCATTTAAATCGCTCCATCCAATAAAGATGTACGGAGGAAGATTTTTGAAGAACAGATTGCAAAAATGTTTTGTCTAAGAATTGTAGGAATATTCTAGTGGATGAAATAATTTATTTATTTACTTAACTCTTATATAGTGGACTGAATAATTGTTCATAGCAAGCTGAAACAAGAAAACTAAAACTTAACAGGAAAAGTGTTTATTTTATAAATTTACAAATATAAATGTAATATTATGAACACCACAAAGGAATAAGATTCAAATCGTTTGCATATTCATGGTTGCAATGGAACTATAACAAAGAAAACTTTACCTCATGAAAAGAGTAAACTATTAACTGTGCTTTGTCAATTTATTCAGTCAGAATATGAAATATTTTTTTCAGTTGTATTTTTCATAATAAAACAAAGAAGACAAAGATTTCAAATCAATATTTTTTTCTTTTATTAAGACGTCATCATTTTATTTCAGTTAAAGGATTTAATTTTTTGACTTTAAATATTATTATATTTCCAAAATAATAATAATCTTTCTTGTCATATAAACAAATTAAAAACATGTTTGTGACAAAATGAAAAAAAACCAAAATACACTCATATATATATTATAAACTTTTTACTACCAAACAGAATTCATTTTAACATACGCATTACTGTATATTTATAATTTGAATTCCATAGGATTTTATTTTGTCCCATGGGATATTTAAAATCCCATGGGATATTAAAAATCCCATGGGATAATTATAGTCCCATGGGACAACAAATATCCCATGGGACTACAATTATCCCATGGGACCCAAACAAATCCTATGGGATTTAACCAAAATCCCATGGGATAATGGTCAATCCCATGGGATTTGCCTTATCCCATGGGATATTGAAAATCCCATGTTTTTCTAAATCAAATTACAAAATATATATAATAATGACAGCAGAAAAGCAATGAAATTATTGAATCCCATGTAATTCCGCACATTTTGGTTATTTACACGACACTGTAGGTCTAAGGAGAGGCGGCGGCGGATTTGCAAATGAGTGTTTTGCAAATTAAAAGTGTCCAGTGTTAATTACGTTCATTGAAATCTAAAACATGATTACAGACATGGGCAAAGAGAACATATTGTGAAAAATACACACCGTAAGTAGGGGCTAAAGGAACGCCACCATTCTAAAGGCGAAAATTAACAATAAATCATCTCTTTTGTCGTAAATTTTTGTATAGAGTTTCCGTGTGGAACTGAAATACAATGTATCCGAATCTAGATAAAGAAAAATATTGCTGTATGTATTAGATTTATTCAAACTAATTACCTTTGGGTGAATTCCCACAGTAAAATTAGAAAATTCTGGATTATTTAAAGCAAAACGGATTTTTACTGATTTTGGCCATAAAATGTGATTCATAACAATACAACAACAAGTCTACTATTAAAGGGGCGCAATTGGTACCCATCGGAATACCTACATAATTTCGTTAACCTTTATTGCCGAAACGTACATATATGTTGTCAAAAAGAAAATTTAAAGCTCTAATCATCTCATCACAGTTCCAGTAAGCATATTTGATAGAAAAGCAAAGGATATGGGTTATCCATCCATGACACAAAATCAGTACATGCACAGCAAAAAAAAACCAAACACACAAAAAGCAAAGGAACAGCGCTTTCATTGCTGTTCTTCATCTCTTCAAATCACAGTGAGGCCTTCAACACGGAGTAAAAGATAAACTCTCACCTTACCGCAAGAGTAAGACGGTCCCCAGTACCGGTTTGAATGAAATTCTTTGTAAAATACTCTGGGTAGACTTTGTAAGATGCAACACCACTAAATCGGGGACGGTAAAAAGACATACTGAAAAGCAGCATATTACCCGTTTTCATTACAGAAGAACCTTATATGATTTGAAGCAATTAAGTCTGTGACCATATTGTAATATAGTGTATAGAGTCGAAAATATCATAACTGTCAACCGAATTGAACGGACCATCAAAAGCACGTAATTTATCCAAAACATCCAAATAGTTTATAACACTCCAAAATAGTTAATTCAATTATTTTCATATGCTTTATTACAGAAATTAATAACAAGTTTTGTAATAAAAGTAAGGGGACCAGTTAACAGCCAAGTAAGATTAGAAGTAGAACATTTACTAAAACCCGAGAGGAAACGAAATATGCACGTTTTTGTTGTGTAGTTTAGGATGCCAATACATAGTAGGGACTTTCAAATTTTCAGAGGAGTCCTTTAGCTGTGCTGTGGTAGCGACAAGGTTATTTACTATTTGACTCTGTATGGAGCGCACAGCCTTGAATGTAGTTGAATGAGTAATTTCATTCTTAAGGACTTCCGTGTAGTATTTACGTCATACCACCACCACATCGTTGGCTGGTTTGTCGGCTGGTATGAACACAAAATGCTTTGCGATTACTTGAATTGTGTTTTAGTCCTATAATTGGAAGTATTACTTACTTTTGTTTATTTCTAAATTATTTTCAAAATGTGATATGCGGATATCTACAATATTCAGACATTTTAATATTGAAATAGGAATCAAGTGACTTTTTGTGAGATTTCTCTTGTTTATACCAATTTTCACGATAGGATGAAAGAGAATCTTAAATGACCTGACGACACACTTTCCAATTTATTTTCGACGGAGGACAATATTTCTATCTTTTTATTCAGAATGTTTATACCTTTTAGGAGCATTATTTTCTATACTAACGTTTTACGTATGAGAAATTATAGGTGGTTCACAATATGGAGGTATAATGTTTTGAACGGTAGAGTTATTAAAAAAACTAGAAAAAATAATGTATATGTATTTTTTTTTTTAGAAAATACCTTTTATGATCTTCGGGTTTGTTTATTCGAGGGAACAGTCTATGGTGACAAAAAGCTGTAATGATACGTGAACACTTATATTTTGGACTAAAAAACGATTTTTTCATACTCGTCATAAATATTATGTAATTTTACTAATTGGCATTCGACCCAGTTTGCATACTAATTGATGTCTACCATTGTTTTTAAACATAATTATATACGGGATCATTTATCGTAGAATTAGAACGATGTTTATTTCGTTGATTGTGATTAATGCGATTGGCATGAGACCCATGATTGCGTTGTCTTTTATCAAAAATAGTAATGATATCAACGAAGTTTTCGATATGTTTCCTTGGTCAATGATATTGTCATTAAGACCTAGGGAATACGCTGTCTGTAGTCGTTTAATCCAAGACAGTTTGCAACTTTTACGGGAGTCTGTTAATTGTTAATGTGAGTGGCTTGGTTGTTTCTGGACAGTTTGAAGTGGTTATAATTTTGATAATTTAATTTTGTTTTTCTAAATGTTGGTAAATTAAACTTTTGAATTTGTTAGGTCTGCGGAAGGGATATAGATGTTTTTTCGTGTTCGTTTGAAAAACTCACGTTTTGCCCTTCATGTTGAATACCACATTTCGGTTTTGACCATGTTACAAGATATATGAAGCTTTGGGTTTTCAAGTTATGTCATGTGAAAAGGAGAGAGAAACAATTCTTCCGTTCACTGATGACCGAACAGTATTATCTGAGGATAATCTGGAGCAGGTTTGTCATTTTTCTGGCATTGCACGGTAATATTTGTGGATGTCCACGTGCCTTTTTGTTGAATAATCTAGCTGCAGAGGCATCGCTTCTTTTAAAACAACTGTGTAAGCCTGTTCATTTTTGGGTCTATAGAATAAAGGTATGGTTACCGTCTTATGTTAATCAAAGAGGAATATTATTTAACTATTGGTTCTAAAGAGCCTGTGTTGCTCACCTAGGTCTATGAGCATCTTCAACAAAGTTCTAGAATAGAATTCATGACAAAATTATTTTTTATCTTGTATTGCTGATCATTTTTTTTTACAGTTTCTCTCTTTTTTCTTTAGTTTTAGCCCAAAACACAAAAAAAAAAGATGAAAAAATAACATTTAAGGAAATCACTCCTGTATAGAGTAAACCAACGATTTCGGCAAAATTTGACTTATTTGTAGATCTTGTCTTGGTGATCATTTTCAGTGTATATAAAGTGCGAATCCAGTTAGTTCATTTTCACTGTCGTATGCGAGTATGTCTATTGTAGAAAAAAAGATGATGGGAAAAACTGCGTTTGTTTACTTGCAAAATAATTGATTTGAAAGTTTGTTTTAACACAATTTCATTAGAATATAACTTTTTAATGTATAAAAACAGGATTAAAGTCCAAAAAAGTGTAACTAAAGCAGCTGAATCCACAATATTGATTACTGAAAGCGAATCATTTTAACTATAAATGCGATGCATTATCACTGTAAGTGCGATCATTTCTGATGTGGATTTTTTGGAGGTGCGATGAATTTTCATTGTTGTTTTATATGATAATTCGACATGCAACAACTGAAAATAGTCTTTTAATGACTTTAATATTGATGATATTTACAATTTGAAATGCAAGCTATTTGCGGATGCTTACTTAAATATACACGGGTATAACCAACGTATGGTTGATTCCGGACGTTGTGCGTTGTATACCGTTCGTCAATTTTTTTTTCAGTACGTTCGTTGCGTGTTTTCGTCAAAGGTCTGTACCGTTCGTTATTAAAACATCGAGAACAAAATTAGCTGTTTCTATTGAAATACCTATCTTTTATTTTTTGTTAGCAAGCATTTGAAACTACTTAAACTATTTGACATTTCTAACATTTCATATTGAAGATTAAATTAAAACAACCTGAATTTTGTATTTGTTTGACATGAAACAGAACTTACTGGAGCTAAAGAAGCCCACTCATCGGCAGCGCCTGATTGCAATCCAGTTTTTTTCAGAAATCCAGTATTTTGATCTTGAGTTCAAAGGTCAAGCTCATACGAAGGTCAGGGTAATATGCGTCACATCGCCTTAAGATGATACACGTTCATATCATGCATATTCAAATATTTTTGGTGAGTTTGCTATTAGTGTGTCATGGATCCGGAAATATACTGGAGTAGAACATCAATGACTATAACGTTTTTTTAAAGCTTTGTAAGCTTTGAAAATTTGTCACGCCGTTTCATACGTATTTCCTCCATGTTGATAGGCTTTTGCACAACGAACAGTACAAGAATGTACAACGAACGGTTCTAAAGAAAGCAAACAAACTACAAAGAGAATAAATCGTACAGTGCCAAAATTCTGAGGTCAGTTTTTCAAATAAATTTCTGCAAATAGAATAAAACAACGGGTTTCTCATTCGCATAATGTATTTTAATCAACAACAAATCACAAAATACACGGTCGCATTTAGTGTCAGAGCCAACCAACTATGCTATATTTGTAGTTTAATCAAGTTTGAGTTACACAGAGTGTTTGTTTTTATCGATGTTTACAAGTAATTCACAGACCTGTCTATTTAAAATAGTCACATGGTGTTCATGTAATATAAATACAATGTAATATATAATGCTGTCAGGGACAGTAAACTTTGATTTCATAAACATCGAATACTTAACTGAACAGTACGTCAATTAGTCTTTGGTGAAAATATTAGGACGGTCTATCTACCAATATCGCTTTGCGATACAGCGATTAACGTCCGGAATCAACTGTACGGCGGTTATACCCCGAACAATTTAAACATGTAATAATAAACTGTATTCAATATATCCTTGCATTCTTACAATTACGTATTTGCTTATTTGTAACAACGATTTAATAAGAAATTCAAACATAAATTAAGGTGACTCAACTGTTGCTCGAACTTTCTTTACTGTATAAGATGTACACAATGGCATGAGAAATATCAATTATCCAGTCATCCAAGCGTCAAATGTAAAGCAATTGTTTGTGCGAGATGAAAACGTTACCATTCATTCAATCGTGAAATGAAGATCGTCTTTTGAATGCTCTTTGTTATCTAAGATGCATCCATTAGAGCTATTTTCCTAATGCTTGTAGTTTAAAGGTTTTGTTGGCTTGCTTACTTTGTTTGTATAAATGTTTGCTCAACTTAAATTCAATGCCTAAGCAAACATTTATACAAACAAAACAAGCAAGCCAACCGCACCTTTAAACTACAAGCATTAGGAAAATAGCTCTAATGACGTTTTATTTGTATGTGATGTAGATTTAGACCGAAACCGAAAACTTTGCTTTTTCGGTGACGTGGATTGCCTTAACTGTCCAAGAAATATGTATTCAATGATGGCGTGTCATATGAAAGGATAAATTTTATCCTACATATAGATTTGAATCTGGATCAATTATTACAGAAAATAGAATAGACAATATTAGCAATAAATGCTATTTTTTTGGAATTTATTGATATATTACCCCAGACTTTCACTCATAAAGTATGCATATATAATCAATCCTTCTGACTTCACAAACTTTGCTAGAAAGTCGGCTGAATTAAGACTTTATATGATGAAAATTAATTAATTTCATTCTGTGAAAATGCATCGCATGTACAATAGAAATGAATCGCCCCTACAGTGAAAATGAAAGTCTAGTATCATTATTCGACAGTTAACATGAATCGCATAACGAAAACAGAATAGTGGAATTTAATTCAATATCAACAAGCTGAATAACAAAACCTGTTTTAAGTTATACAACATTAATAATTATGTTCAAAGGTACATTTTTCTGCAAATGAACCTTAACTGCTGCGTTTCAATCTCTTGCACGCTCGGTTCGTGAACTATTCTTAATATTTATCTATTTGTGTATCAATTTTACACCTGGATGGCTGTAGGCGCGATGAAAACCCGTCCGCATCTCATACCTATATTGTGAATTTATAAAAATAGTACACATTATGTATTATTTCTTATTTCATTCAAAAATCATCTGTTTATTTATCATTCTGTATTAGAAATTCATAACGGATACAGCAAAAATGGTATTTCAGGATTCGCACATTATATACACTGATTTTTGCTTTTTAAGTGTCTATCTATCTTTTTTTTTTTTATAGTTTTCAAGATAGTAGGCAAAGACGTAAAATATTGGTAAAAATCGACAGTAACTTCTACAAAAACTTATTTGTGGTACTTGACTTGCTGATAATTTTTGCTTTCTTATGTTTTTATCTATCTGATTTCAAATTGATAAAAAAAAAGTCATTAGAGGACAATAACTCAAGAGTCGTCTGACGATTTCGACTATGTGCTTTGATCATTTTTGGAATATTAGCCAAAAGTTTTGAAATAATAGATAATAAGTAGACCTGATCATTTTGAACATTTCAACCTCTTTCTATTTGTCTATTTTTCTCTATCGCCTCAATAAGTACCAGTTTTCAAGATAATAGACAAAACCTGCATTTTATTCCTGTGTTCTATTTTAAGCCATGTCGGCCATGTTGGTTTGGCAAGCGGGGTCATCAGACATATTTCTAAACTAGATACTCTAATTATGATTGTGGCCAAATTTGGTTAAATTGCCCAGTAGTTTCAGAAGATTTCTGTAAAAGTTAACGACGACGGACGACGACGGCCAAGTGATGATAAAAGCTCACTTGGCCTTTTTGGCCAGGTGAGCTAAAAAATGATATACAGATAGTAGCACAGATATATCTTGCTTGGTGGAAAGAAACTTATACAGATGGTTGATACAGGGAATAGGTTAAAATTACTATTAGTTCAAATACAGGTTCGGTAAAGTATCCCATTATCAATTATTAATTGCAACACATGTTTGCAGACAAAATATTTTCAATGAAGGTTCCTGCTTCTTTCTCACTATAATTGCAAGCATATGTACATAAAATATAGTTCGGGGAGCATCAGTTGACAGTGAAGCTTTAACTGGAATTTTTTTACAAGCATATTTGTAAGATTCTGTCCTTACTATCATTTGAATATGGCATTGCAGCTCATATTGATAATATCTTTTCTTCTTCTATAATTAGGGGCTGAAAGGTTGCAGCAGTCCATTCCATTATTCAAAATAAGCTATTTCTTAATGTTCACGCGTATTTCGATATTTAGGTCCTTCGTTCGTCCTCTAATATGCGTTGCGGAACATATTGACTATATACCTTTTGTTCCTCTCTTAATAAGCTTTCGAATGAGGTATAAGGTATATCTATAATTAGGGGTTAAAGGGTCGCAGCAGTCCATTCCATTATTCAAAATATCCATTTCATTATTCAAAATTGGCTATTTCTTAATTTTCACGCGTATTTTGGCATTTAGGTCCTCCGTAACCCCTTTAATGGTCATTGCGGCACATATCGTTTATACTCAGTTTATTCCTCTATCATTAAGCTTTAATTTGGTGTATAAATTTTTCCTTGATTAGGGAATGACGGGTTGCAGCAGTCCATTCCATTATTCAAAATAAGCTATTTCTTAATGTTCACGCGTATTTCGATATTTAGGTCCTTCGTTACTCCTCTAATATGCGTTGCGGAACATATTGACTATATACCTTTTGTTCCTCTCTTAATAAGCTTTCGAATGAGGTATAAGGTATATCTATAATTAGGGGTTAAAGGGTCGCAGCAGTCCATTCCATTATTCAAAATATCCATTTCATTATTCAAAATTGGCTATTTCTTAATTTTCACGCGTATTTTGGCATTTAGGTCCTCCGTAACCCCTCTAATGGTCATTGCGGCACATATCGTTTATACTCAGTTTATTCCTCTATCAATAAGCTTCAATTTAGTGTATAAATTTTCCCTTGAATAGGGAATGACGGGTTGCAGCAGTCCATTCCATTATTCAAAATAAGCTATTTCTTAATGTTCACGCGTATTTCGATATTTAGGTCCTTCGTTCGTCCTCTAATATGCGTTGCGGAACATATTGACTATATACCTTTTGTTCCTCTCTTAATAAGCTTTCGAATGAGGTATAAGGTATATCTATAATTAGGGGTTAAAGGGTCACAGCAGTCCATTCCATTATTCAAAATATCGATTTCATTATTCAAAATTGGCTATTTCTTAATTTTCACGCGTATTTTGGCATTTAGGTCCTCCGTAACCCCTTTAATGGTCATTGCGGCACATATCGTTTATACTCAGTTTATTCCTCTATCAATAAGCTTTAATTTGGTGTATAAATTCTCCCTTGATTAGGGAATGACGGGTTGCAGCAGTCCATTCCATTATTCAAAATAAGCTATTTCTTAATGTTCACGCGTATTTCGATATTTAGGTCCTTCGTTCGTCCTCTAATATGCGTTGCGGAACATATTGACTATATACCTTTTGTTCCTCTCTTAATAAGCTTTCGAATGAGGTATAAGGTATATCTATAATTAGGGGTTAAAGGGTCGCAGCAGTCCATTCCATTATTCAAAATATCGATTTCATTATTCAAAATTGGCTATTTCTTAATTTTCACGCGTATTTTGGCATTTAGGTCCTCCGTAACCCCTCTAATGGTCATTGCGGCACATATCGTTTATACTCAGTTTATTCCTCTATCAATAAGCTTTAATTTGGTGTATAAATTTTCCCTAGATTAGGGAATGACGGGTTGCAGCAGTCCATTCCATTATTCAAAATAAGCTATTTCTTAATGTTCACGCGTATTTCGATATTTAGGTCCTTCGTTCGTCCTCTAATATGCGTTGCGGAACATATTGACTATATACCTTTTGTTCCTCTCTTAATAAGCTTTCGAATGAGGTATAAGGTATATCTATAATTAGGGGTTAAAGGGTCACAGCAGTCCATTCCATTATTCAAAATATCGATTTCATTATTCAAAATTGGCTATTTCTTAATTTTCACGCGTATTTTGGCATTTAGGTCCTCCGTAACCCCTTTAATGGTCATTGCGGCACATATCGTTTATACTCAGTTTATTCCTCTATCAATAAGCTTTAATTTGGTGTATAAATTTTTCCTTGATTAGGGAATGACGGGTTGCAGCAGTCCATTCCATTATTCAAAATAAGCTATTTCTTAATGTTCACGCGTATTTCGATATTTAGGTCCTTCGTTCGTTCTCTAATATGCGTTGCGGAACATATTGACTATATACCTTTTGTTCCTCTCTTAATAAGCTTTCGAATGAGGTATAAGGTATATCTATAATTAGGGGTTAAAGGGTCGCAGCAGTCCATTCCATTATTCAAAATATCGATTTCATTATTCAAAATTGGCTATTTCTTAATTTTCACGCGTATTTTGGCATTTAGGTCCTCCGTAACCCCTTTAATGGTCATTGCGGCACATATCGTTTATACTCAGTTTATTCCTCTATCAATAAGCTTTAATTTGGTGTATAAATTTTTCCTTGATTAGGGAATGACGGGTTGCAGCAGTCCATTCCATTATTCAAAATAAGCTATTTCTTAATGTTCACGCGTATTTCGATATTTAGGTCCTTCGTTCGTTCTCTAATATGCGTTGCGGAACATATTGACTATATACCTTTTGTTCCTCTCTTAATAAGCTTTCGAATGAGGTATAAGGTATATCTATAATTAGGGGTTAAAGGGTCGCAGCAGTCCATTCCATTATTCAAAATATCGATTTCATTATTCAAAATAGGCTATTTCTTAATTTTCACGCGTATTTTGGCATTTAGGTCCTCCGTAACCCCTTTAATGGTCATTGCGGCACATATCGTTTATACTCAGTTTATTCCTCTATCATTAAGCTTTAATTTGGTGTATACATTTTTCCTTGATCAGGGAATGACGGGTTGCAGCAGTCCATTCCATTATTCAAAATAAGCTATTTCTTAATGTTCACGCGTATTTCGATATTTAGGTCCTTCGTTCGTCCTCTAATATGCGTTGCGGAACATATTGACTATATACCTTTTGTTCCTCTCTTAATAAGCTTTCGAATGAGGTATAAGGTATATCTATAATTAGGGGTTAAAGGGTCACAGCAGTCCATTCCATTATTCAAAATATCGATTTCATTATTCAAAATTGGCTATTTCTTAATTTTCACGCGTATTTTGGCATTTAGGTCCTCCGTAACCCCTTTAATGGTCATTGCGGCACATATCGTTTATACTCAGTTTATTCCTCTATCAATAAGCTTTAATTTGGTGTATAAATTTTTCCTTGATTAGGGAATGACGGGTTGCAGCAGTCCATTCCATTATTCAAAATAAGCTATTTCTTAATGTTCACGCGTATTTCGATATTTAGGTCCTTCGTTCGTCCTCTAATATGCGTTGCGGAACATATTGACTATATACCTTTTGTTCCTCTCTTAATAAGCTTTCGAATGAGGTATAAGGTATATCTATAATTAGGGGTTAAAGGGTCGCAGCAGTCCATTCCATTATTCAAAATATCCATTTCATTATTCAAAATTGGCTATTTCTTAATTTTCACGCGTATTTTGGCATTTAGGTCCTCCGTAACCCCTCTAATGGTCATTGCGGCACATATCGTTTATACTCAGTTTATTCCTCTATCAATAAGCTTTAATTTGGTGTATAAATTTTCCCTTGATTAGGGAATGACGGGTTGCAGCAGTCCATTCCATTATTCAAAATAAGCTATTTCTTAATGTTCACGCGTATTTCGATATTTAGGTCCTTCGTTCGTCCTCTAATATGCGTTGCGGAACATATTGACTATATACCTTTTGTTCCTCTCTTAATAAGCTTTCGAATGAGGTATAAGGTATATCTATAATTAGGGGTTAAAGGGTCACAGCAGTCCATTCCATTATTCAAAATATCGATTTCATTATTCAAAATTGGCTATTTCTTAATTTTCACGCGTATTTTGGCATTTAGGTCCTCCGTAACCCCTTTAATGGTCATTGCGGCACATATCGTTTATACTCAGTTTATTCCTCTATCAATAAGCTTTAATTTGGTGTATAAATTTTTCCTTGATTAGGGAATGACGGGTTGCAGCAGTCCATTCCATTATTCAAAATAAGCTATTTCTTAATGTTCACGCGTATTTCGATATTTAGGTCCTTCGTTCGTCCTCTAATATGCGTTGCGGAACATATTGACTATATACCTTTTGTTCCTCTCTTAATAAGCTTCCGAATGAGGTATAAGGTATATCTATAATTAGGGGTAAAAGGGTCGCAGCAGTCCATTCCATTATTCAAAATTGGCTATTTCTTAATTTTCACGCGTATTTTGGCATTTAGGTCCTCCGTAACCCCTCTAATGGTCATTGCGGCACATATCGTTTATACTCAGTTTATTCCTCTATCAATAAACTTTAATTTGGTGTATAAATTTTCCCTTGATTAGGGAATGACGGGTTGCAGCAGTCCATTCCATTATTCAAAATAAGCTATTTCTTAATGTTCACGCGTATTTCGATATTTAGGTCCTTCGTTCGTCCTCTAATATGCGTTGCGGAACATATTGACTATATACCTTTTGTTCCTCTCTTAATAAGCTTTCGAATGAGGTATAAGGTATATCTATAATTAGGGGTTAAAGGGTCACAGCAGTCCATTCCATTATTCAAAATATCGATTTCATTATTCAAAATTGGCTATTTCTTAATTTTCACGCGTATTTTGGCATTTAGGTCCTCCGTAACCCCTTTAATGGTCATTGCGGCACATATCGTTTATACTCAGTTTATTCCTCTATCAATAAGCTTTAATTTGGTGTATAAATTTTTCCTTGATTAGGGAATGACGGGTTGCAGCAGTCCATTCCATTATTCAAAATAAGCTATTTCTTAATGTTCACGCGTATTTCGATATTTAGGTCCTTCGTTCGTCCTCTAATATGCGTTGCGGAACATATTGACTATATACCTTTTGTTCCTCTCTTAATAAGCTTTCGAATGAGGTATAAGGTATATCTATAATTAGGGGTTAAAGGGTCGCAGCAGTCCATTCCATTATTCAAAATATCCATTTCATTATTCAAAATTGGCTTTTTCTTAATTTTCACGCGTATTTTGGCATTTAGGTCCTCCGTAACCCCTCTAATGGTCATTGCGGCACATATCGTTTATACTCAGTTTATTCCTCTATCAATAAGCTTTAATTTGGTGTATAAATTTTCCCTTGATTAGGGAATGACGGGTTGCAGCAGTCCATTCCATTATTCAAAATAAGCTATTTCTTAATGTTCACGCGTATTTCGATATTTAGGTCCTTCGTTCGTTCTCTAATATGCGTTGCGGAACATATTGACTATATACCTTTTGTTCCTCTCTTAATAAGCTTCCGAATGAGGTATAAGGTATATCTATAATTAGGGGTTAAAGGGTCGCAGCAGTCCATTCCATTATTCAAAATATCCATTTCATTATTCAAAATTGGCTATTTCTTAATTTTCACGCGTATTTTGGCATTTAGGTCCTCCGTAACCCCTCTAATGGTCATTGCGGCACATATCGTTTATACTCGATTTATTCCTCTATCAATAAGCTTTTATTTGGTGTATAAATTTTCCCTTGATTAGGGAATGACGGGTTGCAGCAGTCCATTCCATTATTCAAAATAAGCTATTTCTTAATGTTCACGCGTATTTCGATATTTAGGTCCTTCGTTCGTCCTCTAATATGCGTTGCGGAACATATTGACTATATACCTTTTGTTCCTCTCTTAATAAGCTTTCGAATGAGGTATAAGGTATATCTATAATTAGGGGTTAAAGGGTCACAGCAGTCCATTCCATTATTCAAAATATCGATTTCATTATTCAAAATTGGCTATTTCTTAATTTTCACGCGTATTTTGGCATTTAGGTCCTCCGTAACCCCTTTAATGGTCATTGCGGCACATATCGTTTATACTCAGTTTATTCCTCTATCAATAAGCTTTAATTTGGTGTATAAATTTTTCCTTGATTAGGGAATGACGGGTTGCAGCAGTCCATTCCATTATTCAAAATAAGCTATTTCTTAATGTTCACGCGTATTTCGATATTTAGGTCCTTCGTTCGTCCTCTAATATGCGTTGCGGAACATATTGACTATATACCTTTTGTTCCTCTCTTAATAAGCTTCCGAATGAGGTATAAGGTATATCTATAATTAGGGGTAAAAGGGTCGCAGCAGTCCATTCCATTATTCAAAATTGGCTATTTCTTAATTTTCACGCGTATTTTGGCATTTAGGTCCTCCGTAACCCCTCTAATGGTCATTGCGGCACATATCGTTTATACTCAGTTTATTCCTCTATCAATAAGCTTTAATTTGGTGTATGAATTTTCCCTTGATTAGGGAATGACGGGTTGCAGCAGTCCATTCCATTATTCAAAATAAGCTATTTCTTAATGTTCACGCGTATTTCGATATTTAGGTCCTTCGTTCGTCCTCTAATATGCGTTGCGGAACATATTGACTATATACCTTTTGTTCCTCTCTTAATAAGCTTTCGAATGAGGTATAAGGTATATCTATAATTAGGGGTTAAAGGGTCACAGCAGTCCATTCCATTATTCAAAATATCGATTTCATTATTCAAAATTGGCTATTTCTTAATTTTCACGCGTATTTTGGCATTTAGGTCCTCCGTAACCCCTTTAATGGTCATTGCGGCACATATCGTTTATACTCAGTTTATTCCTCTATCAATAAGCTTTAATTTGGTGTATAAATTTTTCCTTGATTAGGGAATGACGGGTTGCAGCAGTCCATTCCATTATTCAAAATAAGCTATTTCTTAATGTTCACGCGTATTTCGATATTTAGGTCCTTCGTTCGTCCTCTAATATGCGTTGCGGAACATATTGACTATATACCTTTTGTTCCTCTCTTAATAAGCTTTCGAATGAGGTATAAGGTATATCTATAATTAGGGGTTAAAGGGTCGCAGCAGTCCATTCCATTATTCAAAATATCCATTTCATTATTCAAAATTGGCTATTTCTTAATTTTCACGCGTATTTTGGCATTTAGGTCCTCCGTAACCCCTCTAATGGTCATTGCGGCACATATCGTTTATACTCAGTTTATTCCTCTATCAATAAGCTTTAATTTGGTGTATAAATTTTCCCTTGATTAGGGAATGACGGGTTGCAGCAGTCCATTCCATTATTCAAAATAAGCTATTTCTTAATGTTCACGCGTATTTCGATATTTAGGTCCTTCGTTCGTCCTCTAATATGCGTTGCGGAACATATTGACTATATACCTTTTGTTCCTCTCTTAATAAGCTTTCGAATGAGGTATAAGGTATATCTATAATTAGGGGTTAAAGGGTCACAGCAGTCCATTCCATTATTCAAAATATCGATTTCATTATTCAAAATTGGCTATTTCTTAATTTTCACGCGTATTTTGGCATTTAGGTCCTCCGTAACCCCTTTAATGGTCATTGCGGCACATATCGTTTATACTCAGTTTATTCCTCTATCAATAAGCTTTAATTTGGTGTATAAATTTTTCCTTGATTAGGGAATGACGGGTTGCAGCAGTCCATTCCATTATTCAAAATAAGCTATTTCTTAATGTTCACGCGTATTTCGATATTTAGGTCCTTCGTTCGTCCTCTAATATGCGTTGCGGAACATATTGACTATATACCTTTTGTTCCTCTCTTAATAAGCTTCCGAATGAGGTATAAGGTATATCTATAATTAGGGGTAAAAGGGTCGCAGCAGTCCATTCCATTATTCAAAATTGGCTATTTCTTAATTTTCACGCGTATTTTGGCATTTAGGTCCTCCGTAACCCCTCTAATGGTCATTGCGGCACATATCGTTTATACTCAGTTTATTCCTCTATCAATAAACTTTAATTTGGTGTATAAATTTTCCCTTGATTAGGGAATGACGGGTTGCAGCAGTCCATTCCATTATTCAAAATAAGCTATTTCTTAATGTTCACGCGTATTTCGATATTTAGGTCCTTCGTTCGTCCTCTAATATGCGTTGCGGAACATATTGACTATATACCTTTTGTTCCTCTCTTAATAAGCTTTCGAATGAGGTATAAGGTATATCTATAATTAGGGGTTAAAGGGTCACAGCAGTCCATTCCATTATTCAAAATATCGATTTCATTATTCAAAATTGGCTATTTCTTAATTTTCACGCGTATTTTGGCATTTAGGTCCTCCGTAACCCCTTTAATGGTCATTGCGGCACATATCGTTTATACTCAGTTTATTCCTCTATCAATAAGCTTTAATTTGGTGTATAAATTTTTCCTTGATTAGGGAATGACGGGTTGCAGCAGTCCATTCCATTATTCAAAATAAGCTATTTCTTAATGTTCACGCGTATTTCGATATTTAGGTCCTTCGTTCGTCCTCTAATATGCGTTGCGGAACATATTGACTATATACCTTTTGTTCCTCTCTTAATAAGCTTTCGAATGAGGTATAAGGTATATCTATAATTAGGGGTTAAAGGGTCGCAGCAGTCCATTCCATTATTCAAAATATCCATTTCATTATTCAAAATTGGCTATTTCTTAATTTTCACGCGTATTTTGGCATTTAGGTCCTCCGTAACCCCTCTAATGGTCATTGCGGCACATATCGTTTATACTCAGTTTATTCCTCTATCAATAAGCTTTAATTTGGTGTATAAATTTTCCCTTGATTAGGGAATGACGGGTTGCAGCAGTCCATTCCATTATTCAAAATAAGCTATTTCTTAATGTTCACGCGTATTTCGATATTTAGGTCCTTCGTTCGTCCTCTAATATGCGTTGCGGAACATATTGACTATATACCTTTTGTTCCTCTCTTAATAAGCTTTCGAATGAGGTATAAGGTATATCTATAATTAGGGGTTAAAGGGTCACAGCAGTCCATTCCATTATTCAAAATATCGATTTCATTATTCAAAATTGGCTATTTCTTAATTTTCACGCGTATTTTGGCATTTAGGTCCTCCGTAACCCCTTTAATGGTCATTGCGGCACATATCGTTTATACCCAGTTTATTCCTCTATCAATAAGCTTTAATTTGGTGTATAAATTTTTCCTTGATTAGGGAATGACGGGTTGCAGCAGTCCATTCCATTATTCAAAATAAGCTATTTCTTAATGTTCACGCGTATTTCGATATTTAGGTCCTTCGTTCGTCCTCTAATATGCGTTGCGGAACATATTGACTATATACCTTTTGTTCCTCTCTTAATAAGCTTCCGAATGAGGTATAAGGTATATCTATAATTAGGGGTTAAAGGGTCGCAGCAGTCCATTCCATTATTCAAAATATCCATTTCATTATTCAAAATTGGCTATTTCTTAATTTTCACGCGTATTTTGGCATTTAGGTCCTCCGTAACCCCTCTAATGGTCATTGCGGCACATATCGTTTATACTCAGTTTATTCCTCTATCAATAAGCTTTAATTTGGTGTATAAATTTTCCCTTGATTAGGGAATGACGGGTTGCAGCAGTCCATTCCATTATTCAAAATAAGCTATTTCTTAATGTTCACGCGTATTTCGATATTTAGGTCCTTCGTTCGTCCTCTAATATGCGTTGCGGAACATATTGACTATATACCTTTTGTTCCTCTCTTAATAAGCTTTCGAATGAGGTATAAGGTATATCTATAATTAGGGGTTAAAGGGTCACAGCAGTCCATTCCATTATTCAAAATATCGATTTCATTATTCAAAATTGGCTATTTCTTAATTTTCACGCGTATTTTGGCATTTAGGTCCTCCGTAACCCCTTTAATGGTCATTGCGGCACATATCGTTTATACTCAGTTTATTCCTCTATCAATAAGCTTTAATTTGGTGTATAAATTTTTCCTTGATTAGGGAATGACGGGTTGCAGCAGTCCATTTCATTATTCAAAATAAGCTATTTCTTAATGTTCACGCGTATTTCGATATTTAGGTCCTTCGTTCGTCCTCTAATATGCGTTGCGGAACATATTGACTATATACCTTTTGTTCCTCTCTTAATAAGCTTCCGAATGAGGTATAAGGTATATCTATAATTAGGGGTAAAAGGGTCGCAGCAGTCCATTCCATTATTCAAAATTGGCTATTTCTTAATTTTCACGCGTATTTTGGCATTTAGGTCCTCCGTAACCCCTCTAATGGTCATTGCGACACATATCGTTTATACTCAGTTTATTCCTCTATCAATAAACTTTAATTTGGTGTATAAATTTTTCCTTGATTAGGGAATGACGGGTTGCAGCAGTCCATTCCATTATTCAAAATAAGCTATTTCTTAATGTTCACGCGTATTTCGATATTTAGGTCCTTCGTTCGTCCTCTAATATGCGTTTCGGAACATATTGACTATATACCTTTTGTTCCTCTCTTAATAAGCTTTCGAATGAGGTATAAGGTATATCTATAATTAGGGGTTAAAGGGTCACAGCAGTCCATTCCATTATTCAAAATATCGATTTCATTATTCAAAATTGGCTATTTCTTAATTTTCACGCGTATTTTGGCATTTAGGTCCTTCGTAACCCCTTTAATGGTCATTGCGGCACATATCGTTTATACTCAGTTTATTCCTCTATCAATAAGCTTTAATTTGGTGTATAAATTTTTCCTTGATTAGGGAATGACGGGTTGCAGCAGTCCATTCCATTATTCAAAATAAGCTATTTCTTAATGTTCACGCGTATTTCGATATTTAGGTCCTTCGTTCGTCCTCTAATATGCGTTGCGGAACATATTGACTATATACCTTTTGTTCCTCTCTTAATAAGCTTTCGAATGAGGTATAAGGTATATCTATAATTAGGGGTTAAAGGGTCGCAGCAGTCCATTCCATTATTCAAAATATCCATTTCATTATTCAAAATTGGCTATTTCTTAATTTTCACGCGTATTTTGGCATTTAGGTCCTCCGTAACCCCTCTAATGGTCATTGCGGCACATATCGTTTATACTCAGTTTATTCCTCTATCAATAAGCTTTAATTTGGTGTATAAATTTTCCCTTGATTAGGGAATGACGGGTTGCAGCAGTCCATTCCATTATTCAAAATAAGCTATTTCTTAATGTTCACGCGTATTTCGATATTTAGGTCCTTCGTTCGTCCTCTAATATGCGTTGCGGAACATATTGACTATATACCTTTTGTTCCTCTCTTAATAAGCTTTCGAATGAGGTATAAGGTATATCTATAATTAGGGGTTAAAGGGTCACAGCAGTCCATTCCATTATTCAAAATATCGATTTCATTATTCAAAATTGGCTATTTCTTAATTTTCACGCGTATTTTGGCATTTAGGTCCTCCGTAACCCCTTTAATGGTCATTGCGGCACATATCGTTTATACCCAGTTTATTCCTCTATCAATAAGCTTTAATTTGGTGTATAAATTTTTCCTTGATTAGGGAATGACGGGTTGCAGCAGTCCATTCCATTATTCAAAATAAGCTATTTCTTAATGTTCACGCGTATTTCGATATTTAGGTCCTTCGTTCGTCCTCTAATATGCGTTGCGGAACATATTGACTATATACCTTTTGTTCCTCTCTTAATAAGCTTCCGAATGAGGTATAAGGTATATCTATAATTAGGGGTTAAAGGGTCGCAGCAGTCCATTCCATTATTCAAAATATCCATTTCATTATTCAAAATTGGCTATTTCTTAATTTTCACGCGTATTTTGGCATTTAGGTCCTCCGTAACCCCTCTAATGGTCATTGCGGCACATATCGTTTATACTCAGTTTATTCCTCTATCAATAAGCTTTAATTTGGTGTATAAATTTTCCCTTGATTAGGGAATGACGGGTTGCAGCAGTCCATTCCATTATTCAAAATAAGCTATTTCTTAATGTTCACGCGTATTTCGATATTTAGGTCCTTCGTTCGTCCTCTAATATGCGTTGCGGAACATATTGACTATATACCTTTTGTTCCTCTCTTAATAAGCTTTCGAATGAGGTATAAGGTATATCTATAATTAGGGGTTAAAGGGTCACAGCAGTCCATTCCATTATTCAAAATATCGATTTCATTATTCAAAATTGGCTATTTCTTAATTTTCACGCGTATTTTGGCATTTAGGTCCTCCGTAACCCCTTTAATGGTCATTGCGGCACATATCGTTTATACTCAGTTTATTCCTCTATCAATAAGCTTTAATTTGGTGTATACATTTTTCCTTGATTAGGGAATGACGGGTTGCAGCAGTCCATTCCATTATTCAAAATAAGCTATTTCTTAATGTTCACGCGTATTTCGATATTTAGGTCCTTCGTTCGTCCTCTAATATGCGTTGCGGAACATATTGACTATATACCTTTTGTTCCTCTCTTAATAAGCTTCCGAATGAGGTATAAGGTATATCTATAATTAGGGGTAAAAGGGTCGCAGCAGTCCATTCCATTATTCAAAATTGGCTATTTCTTAATTTTCACGCGTATTTTGGCATTTAGGTCCTCCGTAACCCCTCTAATGGTCATTGCGGCACATATCGTTTATACTCAGTTTATTCCTCTATCAATAAGCTTTAATTTGGTGTATAAATTTTTCCTTGATTAGGGAATGACGGGTTGCAGCAGTCCATTCCATTATTCAAAATAAGCTATTTCTTAATGTTCACGCGTATTTCGATATTTAGGTCCTTCGTTCGTCCTCTAATATGCGTTGCGGAACATATTGACTATATACCTTTTGTTCCTCTCTTAATAAGCTTCCGAATGAGGTATAAGGTATATCTATAATTAGGGGTTAAAGGGTCGCAGCAGTCCATTCCATTATTCAAAATATCCATTTCATTATTCAAAATTGGCTATTTCTTAATTTTCACGCGTATTTTGGCATTTAGGTCCTCCGTAACCCCTCTAATGGTCATTGCTGAACAATCGACTTGTTAAATCTATAATTAGTGGATGAAGAATAGCAAAGGTCCAGTGAAAATAAAAAAAAAGACCACGTAGAGTATTTTAATTTATAAATATATGTTTTGGTTTTCAGGTCGTCCATACATTGAACCAAGGAATTCCTGTTAAAAATAGTTAGGAAAACCCACTAGTTTATCCTCCGAAACTAGGAACCAGATAAATAAATCAAATTAATATTTAAAGAGTGTTTTTATTTATTTTTTCTGATATCAATTTAAATATTTGTTAGATAACACCAAAAAGACTAATTTAGAAATACGGGATATAGCTAAAATGTCACAGTCAATTTTTTTATTTTTATTTCACTATTCACCGCTTTAACTTGAATAATGAAACATAAACTATTTCATTATTCATTATTCATCACTTGATATTGAATAGTGAATAGTGAACTATTTCATTATTCATTATTGAATTTTGAATAATGAAAAATGAATAATGGACGTACTTCAGCGTGGTGTATATATATAAGTTAAAGTTTGAATATATTAAACCGGACGATTTTCGTTGGCAGGTTTAATAACAGATCAATTAATTGTATTATGTAAAGCAACATAGTAAATTAATAAATCAAGATTGAATATATTATTTCCCTTTCCCTTTCAATTTTATTTTATTTAATTCAAGAGTTAAATTTTGTCACAGTTTAAAATTTACTATATTTGTAAAACAAATGTTTTTAATCTATTTTTCAACGGGTTAATTTGAAGAAAAAAAAAATACATTCGGTTAAATGCGAGATATTAAGTATCACACTTTTGATAAATTTACTTTATAGATAGGTTGAATTGAAAAGTTATGGTTTGTTAAATTTTTTATTTTTTGTTTGTTAACAATGGCAATAAATCTATTATTAAGATGGGTTTAATTGAACAGTTATATTTGTTTACATTATAGATTTATAAGTGTATTAAACATACAATAAATCTACCTTTATGAAAGATTTAATTTAAAAAATAATATTGTATAAATTGTATAAATTGTTTTTTTATTTTTGTATTAAATAGGCAATACATTTACTTTTACGATTGGTTTAATTAAACATATATATTTGGTTAAATTTTAGATTTATTTAGTTATTAAACATGTAATAAATCTAGTTTTACCAGTGGTTTAATCATACATTTATATTTGTTTAAATTTTTAATTTATTTTGTATTATACATATGATAAATCTACTTTTATGAGTGGTTTAATTGAACAGTTATATTTTCTTAAATTTTAGATTTATTTTTTTATTAAACATATCATAAATCTACTTTTACGAGAAGTTTAATTAAACAATTATACTTTCTTACATTTTAGATTTATTTTGTATTAAACGTATACTAAATCTACTTTTACGAAACGTTTAACTGAAAACCTAAAATTGATTTAATCATTCATAAAAGATGGATTAAATTTAACATAAATTTAAGACTGTAAGTTTAATCAAATTTAATCAATTATTAGACTTGGTTAAATGCATCATTTCATGCAGTGTTTGTACATTACTCTTTATCATATATATATCAAAATGTTCGTCTTGCAAAGGAATTTGGTATAAAAGTTTTTTTTTCGAACAACTGATGTTGTTTTCAGTCATTTTAATGATTTGTAACAACTTGTGCCTAATAATTCAAAGAAAAAAAGATGACGCTAAAATTGTGACATTTTGGTAGACACCCTTTTAATGCTTCGATATTCGATACTAATCGATTAAAATTGAAAGCATAGCATTTTTTTCTTTTATATTAGGAATTTACCATACTGGCTTAATTTCTCCGTTCAAAAATGCAAATCATATTATTTTTCAATGTTTTCTATTACCAACTCCGGAATTACTAACGTAAAACGTTGGTATAAAGTTTTGTGACGGAAGACCTTTGGGGATTCATATACTTCGTATTTTACAGCGGATGATCGTGAGGGCATTCCTGTGTATTGCTATCGCCTAGATTTCCATTACGTAATATTCGTTCTGGGTTTTTAACCGATCTGTAAACATGATGAATACGTAGACATTATCAAGTGCAAACTAACATTCCTTATCGCTTGTTACAAATTCATTTTTTCAATGAATACTCATCAAATACTTTTTAAAGAAGATAAACTAATAATATTAAAATGTTTTGTTGTATGTATATACATATAAGTAAAAAATCATTAATATCTATGCACACGCATGCGGAAGAATATCTCAAGAACGTTTGCAATCTCAAGGAACAATAACTCTGCATGGATGATTAAAATTTTTTTTGCGGGAAAATATGAATGCCTTCTCAAATCCATATTATTAGAAAAATCGAATTATTACAGAAGAGTGTCCACCATGCACTTGCACTGCACTATTATTAATATAGTAGAATAGAATGTTATACAAATGCATGAAAATTATATAAACATGTAACTGTAATATAGAAGTACTAATATAATATATAACAATAAACCAGGGTATATTGATTTGTATCACTACAATATAATAGTAATTACGGCGAGGTTGAACTCCCTGTCATTAATTTAGCATTCACGCACGAACTTGTCCCAGAAAATTATTGAACATTGAACGACGAAATTTCTTCTTATGTGACGTTTACATTTTCTGACGTCAGACACGCGAATGTGGTTTTTAATTTGATAGATGCTTTTGTGCTTTTTTGTAAATGATTGTTTGTTTTGATATTGTAACACAGTGATGACTGCTGTACCCATATTTTGACTATTTTATTTATTATGTCTGTTTTGATCACGCATCGTTGTAAATATAACGGAATTTGGAGAGACTGTCGTACAAATGAGAGGTTTAGCACTATAAAACCAGGTTCAATCCACCATTTTCTACATTTGAAAATGCCTGTACCTAGTCAGGAATATGACAGTTGTTGTCCATTCGTTTGATGTGTTTTGTCATTTGATTTTGCCATGTGATTAGGGACTTTCCGATTGAATTTTCCTCGGAGTTCAGTATTTTTGTATTTCAGTATTGCGTTGCCTGATCTTTCACAATCAAGTTTGATGAAAAATCAACAAAATTCAAGGTTTTCATAAGCAAATGACGGATTTCATGGGAAGAGCATACTTTTATTTTACTGTACTATCGGACACACCAAAGATTAAGTTTCAAATATATCATGATATATTGGAATGTGACCAGTATAGGTACAAAAAAGTGGATTTTTAATGAATGCCATAGACATGTATTGCGCCTTTTGTGTTTTCTCATAAAGTACTGCATATTTTCTTTATCTTAATTCACAGTATTGTTTAGAAAGTTGAATCATTTTGACAGACATATTTTTTGTTCCGCGTTTTGAAAACACAGCGATTTTTTTCACGGTTTTGAAGAAGAATTTACATTTAATTACATTCACGATCCGGTACCAGATCTTTCACGATCCAATCGCAATGCTTGACCACCGTTAGATATTCTTTCACGATCATTTCTCTCGATAAACCGAATGACACCCGTGCATACCACATCATCTTATATCTATATAGTAAATTAGTTCCTTAATACATAATTACTGCATATTTCAAGTTCTGTTTTTTTTCTAAATCTAGAAATGTATAATTATATTTATAATCACTTTTTGACGTAACTAATGTATATAGTAAAAGTATCGGGACATGTTATTAATAGTGTTTTTTTTTTCTAAATGTTTATGTTGATTAAAAACATGAGCACGTACAATAAATTCGACTTAAGAATCGATTTTGCTAGATTTAATTAAATTGTTACTAAACATTAGCACAAGGCAATTGGGTCATAATAATGTATCCTGCCCTTCCCTCCAGCTATTTTTTTAACTTTTATATTATAGTTTACCGATATAAAAGTAAAGAACATAGCTAGATAGTAATACGGCACAAATAAGTAAACATGTGTATAGATGGCCAGGAAATAGAAAGATAAACGTTACATGTAATTATATAAAATGACTTGCAATCAGAACTTTGACAAAATATTGCCTCTAAAAAAGGAGGAGGACAGGATACATCATCATGACCCAATGCACTTGTGTAAATAAGAAGATGTGGTCTGCGTGCCAATGAGACCAGTCTCCATCCAATAGTTGTGTATTGATTATTGCTATGGGATTAACGTATTTTAACACAATAATCATGTTTAACCCCGCCACATTCTGTATGTACAGAATGTGCCTGTCCCAAGTCAGGCGCCTGTTCTTCAATGGTGGTCGTTTGTTGATATGTTACATATTTGTTTTTCGTTCTTTTTTGTACATAATTTAGGCCGTAAGTTTTCTCATTTGAATTGTTTTACACTTGTCATATCGGGGCCTTTTATAGCTGACTATGCGGTATGGACTTTGCTCATTGTTGAAGGCCGTACGATGATTTATGGTTGTTAATTTCTGTGTCATTTGGTCTCTTGTGGAGAGCTGTCTCATTGGCAATCTTTTTTTATATCTACATTGTATATATAATTATTATACCAAGACTGTCTGGACACACTGAAACGTCTTCCCTGTTTCAGTGTTTATAATATTGAATTTATTTCTACTACAAGCATTACATTAAATTAACAATTCAATGATCAATAAACATAATGCCAAGGTGAGATAAATCTTTTCATGGCCGTATCATTTCATTCCATGCACCAAATTAATGTAATAAAAATATAATTGCTTAGAGGGGCACGAGCTACGAGATACATACGAAAATTTAGATTATGATTTTTGTCGAGCCTGCGACTTTTGTCGAGCCTGCGACTTTTGTCGAGCCTGCGACTTTTGTCGGAAAAGCGAGACAAAGCGATCCTACATTCCGTCGTCGTCGTCGTCGTCGGCGGCGTCCACAAATATTCACCCTGTGGTTAAAGTTTTTGAAATTTTAATAACTTTCTTGAAGTATCCTGCATTTCAACCAAACTTGCACAGAAGTTTGTTTATGATCATAAGATAGTATCCAGAAGAACATTTTGTAAAATAAATCCTTTTTTTCCGTATTTTACTCATAAATGGACTTAGTTTTTCTGGCAGTTAACATTACATTCACTCTGTGGTTAAAGTTTTTGAAATTTTAATAACTTTCTTAAACTATCCTAGATGTGTACCACACTTAGTCAAAAGATTGTTTATAATCATAAGATAGTATTCAGAAGAAAATTTTGTAAAACAAAAACCTGTTTATCCGTATTTTACTCATATATGGACTTAGTTTTTCTGCCAGTTAACATTACATTCACTCTGTGGTTAAAGTTTTTCAAATTTTAATAACTTTCTTAAACTATCCTAGATTTGTACCACACTTGGACAGAAGATTGTTTGTGATCATAAGATCGTATTCAAAAGTAAATTATGTTAAAAAAAATCCTGTTTATCCGTATTTCACTTATAAATGGACTTATTTTTTTCTGCCAGTTAACATTACATTCACTCTGTGGTTAAAGCTTTCAAATTTTTAATTACTTTCTTGAACTATCCTGGATTTGTACCACACTTGGACAGAAGCTTCTTTATGATCAAAAGCTAGTACTTAGAAGGAAATTTCGTAAAAATTTATTACCTGTTTTTCCGTATATTACTTATAGATGGACTCAGTTTTATTCCAGTTAACATTACGTACAGTCTGCAGTTAAAGTTTTTAAAACATTTATTAGATTCATAAACCTTCTTGGATTTTTACTAAACTTGAACAGAACTCCTTACAGTCAAAAGATAGTATCTAGAGGAAACAATTTTGATACTTTTTTCCCCATTTTTGTTGAGCCTGCGACTAACAGCAAAAGTAGGCGAGACACTGGGTTCCGCGGAACCATTACGAATTTTTTTGTTCAATCATTAATGAAAGTGAGATAGTAAAATAATAATAATTCGGTATTAGCAGCAAGTATCATGGTTTAATTGTTTTCAAAATAAGCAAAAACACCGATTATGAATTATTATTATTATTAGTGGGGTGCCCAGTACCGAAAAAGTCGTCTAGTTAACGAGTTTAAGTTAAGGGATAACACACGGCTATATCTATATGCAAACTATTGGAAAATCATTATATTTTCCAATCATGAATGTCGTCGTAAGCTTCCGTGGTCACGTTTTTCAAAATCTTGTGGTTTCTTAGGGTATCAGATACTCGCATGATTTTACATGCTATTCATGTAAACAAAGAGTTCGGTATGAAAGGAATCAAGGGTAGGATAATAATAAAGTCACAAAATACAAATTTACTGATCTTATACGTTCATTACTTCCCCTCCATGCAGCATACGCATAAGCTATGGTTTTAAACTGGCACTACAACTTGCACACAAGGTTTGCGCCGCTATATACCTGTCCACAAAATATGTAAAAGTCTCGGGTCTGTCATCTGTAACATTCTATCAGCCGCACATGCTGTAACAGGATGCTACTACAACGTCATCCCTGTTTGGGATCGGTAAGTGCTTTGTTTTTAAAGTCTTGCAGGACAACCAAGAAGATTTCACCTTTCGAATTGTGACATCGATGAATCTATAGATGCAGCTCAAAATCTTGTTGTTAGGTTGTATGATCTCAAGTCAGAACTCATAACAGATCATAGTGACCTAAACAAATTGAGGGTAAAATTGGCTATAATTAAAAATGTCTCCCTTGTCAAAATTCCTCCTTGTGAATCTACCTTTAAACAACATGTAATAAGAGCATCACTCAAAACATACGTTTGGGTGTTTTCCCTATATAGCAAAACTACCCTTACATTCTCATCATAGTCATCTGTATATATAGGATGGGGTTGTTTTACCTGTTTCTAACAGACGTTTTGTTTTCATAACTTTACCCCCTCCGTCTGCAGTAATATTTACTTCTGCAAAGCAAAACTATACAAAGATCTTTATATTCAACCAATTCGACGTTTATGTTACACAAATTTCGAAATAAACCAATAATATATACGCTTTCACACTCAACAACAGAAATTTGATATTTATCTAGAAATTGACGAACTCCTTACTATCAAAAGACGTGAAAAACACATTTCGTTTTCGACAAATTATTAAAGTTAAGATCTAAAAAACATCTTTAGATCTTACTTGTAACGAACTGAATATAAAAATTTTAAATTTTGAAATTAAAAAAGGTCAAGGTCACTGTTATTTAACAGATGTTTGAAAATTTCAATTTAAAGTCATTTTTGGCGACACAAATATAAAATAAGTTCTAAATGTAAAAACTAAAGATACTTTTCTTTAAATTAGTTATAGTTATTTTGCTCCAAACACATATGTGTAGGAGAAACAAGCTTTCTAAATGTGACTCTGCATTTTCCTGGAATTTTTGCTTTGACCTTTGACCCTGATAAAAAAAAAACGTGACCACTGCAGACAAGGACGACATCAATATTTCGACGAGGCTTGTTCTCTTCTTTCCAATGATATAAAATATAGCCGTGTGTTATTCCGTTAACCCAAATCGATCAAATTTGTTGATTGGGCACCCTACTATAAGCCGGAGTGCATAGAGAAAGCAACGATCATCGCCATGTAGATAACTGATTATGGCAATCCTAGAAAATAGGGATCGTAGTTGAACGCCCTTGCTACGAGCGGGGTCTAATTCACAACCTTGACATGATATAGTGATAACTGCATGTAGATAAACTCTTAGATCACTCGGCAAAAAGGCCTAGGCATTTCTTTAAATAATAAAAAAAAAATAAAAAGATGTGGTATGATTGAGACAAATCTCTACCAGAGACCAAATGACATAAAAGTTAAAAATTATAGGTCACCGTACGGCCCTCAGCAATGAGAAAAACACATACCGCATAGTAAGCAATAAAAGGCACCGAAATGAAAAATGTAAAAACAATTCAAACGAGAACATCACGGCCTGATTTATGTATAAAACAAAAACAGAATACACAGCAAGAAAAAACAACCGCTTAATCATAAGCTCCTGACTTTGGACAGGCACATACATAATGTGGCTAGGTTAAACATGTTTGATGGCGCCAAACCCTCTCCCTACCCGGAACAGTGTTTAAACAGTATAACACATACACTCGCACGTTCCAAAATAGTATCATTTTCTTCTTCATGTAAATTCAATTTGTCTCTTTTTAAGAAAACTTGTCAGATATTTTCTTTTCAAATATTTAAGTCAACTTCGTAGATTTTTAGGTCGATATGTCAGACAATCATCTGACAAGTTAGGGGCAAAGTTTGGTGTTGTCTCACATAATTCTGTTATTCGTTTAACTCATAAAACATTGCTTCTTGATTTAGAATTATATAATGAGCAGAAGTATTTTCAAACGCATTTTACCGATGTTTACTGAGTATGTACTCTTAGTCTATATTTATACTAATATCAATCAAGAAAGTATAACGTTCAATAAAGAATATGGCAACGTATGGAATATATCATTTATAACGATTTTTGTTGTTGTTGTAATTTAACTGTAACTAATTGCAATTCTCCCAATTTGATTTCTTGCAGATGTGGCCAAGTTTGGGTTAATTTATCATAAGTCAATAATGATCAACATTCTAATTGAAATATACAATTATTATACATGTATGATGCAAGCAATATTTGAATTTCCATTTTGGTCTTTAGACGATTTGTGTAAATATGTATTTTTTGTTATTGTTGAGTTGCTGAAATGTAGATTGAAATGTACTCAAATCAGGATTTTTTACAAATAATGTTATATTGAAAAGAGGAATGCATTTCAACGAGGTCAAATAAAACAATTATTGTAAATTAATATTTTAGGTATTCCTTTAATAAAACAGGTACGTTTCAAAAACACAAAAACGCAAACATACGTTTCCTACACATTGAACGTCAAAAACATCAAATTAGCGATGGTGTGACGTTTTGGTAGACCACCATGTGACCACTTTATTTTGATGATTTGTACATTACTCTTTATCATATATATATCGAAATGTTCGTCTTGCAAAGGAATTTGGTATAAAAGTTTTTTTTTCGAACAACTGATGTTGTTTTCAGTCATTTTAATGATTTGTAACAACTTGTGCCTAATAATTCAAAGAAAAAAAGATGACGCTAAAATTGTGACATTTTGGTAGACACCCTTTTAATGCTTCGATATTCGATACTAATCGATTAAAAGTGAAAGCATAGAATTTTTTTCTTTTATATTTATAATTTACCATACTGGCTTAATTTCTCTGTTCAAAAATGCAAATCATATTATTTTTCAATGTTTTCTATTACCAACTCCGGAATTACTAACGTAAAACGTTGGTATAAAGTTTTGTGACGGAAGACCTTTGGGGATTCATATACTTCGTATTTTACAGCGGATGATCGTGAGGGCATTACGGTGTATTGCTATCGCCTAGATTTCCATTACTTAATATTCGTTCTGGGTTTTTAACCGATCTGTAAACATGATGAATACGTAGACATTATCAAGTGCAAACTAACATTCCTTATCGCTTGTTACAAATTCATTTTTTCAATGAATACTCATCAAATACTTTTTAAAGAAGATAAACTAATAATATTAAAATGTTTTGTTGTATGTATATACATATAAGTAAAAAATCATTAATATCTATGCACACGCATGCGGAAGAATATCTCAAGAACGTTTGCAATCTCAAGGAACAATAACTCTGCATGGATGATTAAAAATTTTTTTGCGGGAAAATATGAATGCCTTCTCAAATCCATATTATTAGAAAAATCGAATTATTACAGAAGAGTGTCCACCATGCACTTGCACTGCACTCTTATTAATATAGTAGAATAGAATGTTATACAAATGCATGAAAATTATATAAACATGTAACTGTAATATACAAGTACTAATATAATATATAACAATAAACCAGGGTATATTGATTTGTATCACTACAATATAATAGTAATTACGGCGAGGTTGAACTCCCTGTCATTAATTTATCATTCACGCACGAACTTGTCCCAGAAAATTATTGAACATTGAACGACGAAATTTCTTCTTATGTGACGTTTACATTTTCTGACGTCAGACACGCGAATGTGGTTTTTAATTTGATAGATGCTTTTGTGTTTTTTTGTAAATGATTGTTTGTTTTGATATTGTAACACAGTGATGACTGCTGTACCCATATTTTGACTATTTTATTTATTATGTCTGTTTTGTTCACGCATCGTTGTAAATATAACGGAATTCGGAGAGACTGTCGTACAAATGAGAGGTTTAGAACTATAAAACCAGGTTCAATCCACCATTTTCTACATTTGAAAATGCCTGTACCTAGTCAGGAATATGACAGTTGTTGTCCATTCGTTTGATGTGTTTTGTCATTTGATTTTGCCATGTGATTAGGGACTTTCCGATTGAATTTTCCTCGGAGTTCAGTATTTTTGTGATTTTACTTTTTATTATATCTGTACATTAACCTCACTTTCAGGTAAAGAGATGTGATTTTTTTTCTGAGACAAGTGCTTGTTGTACCATCCACAAGAACTTGCGGTCATCCGATGTTCAGTACTTCAGTACTTTGATTTTGTTTAATGCTATAAATGAGATTGAAGTCCGAATGAATGTCGTTCAAATGTTATAGATTAGGACGCATGTTACATTTTCTGACTAGATGAAATGTTTTGCACAGTTTTACTCAATATTGATTAGTTCTTTATAGAACAGTTTTTTTAATCATTGTTGTGACAATGACTTTGTACTAGGTTTTCGGTAATGATAACGAGGTTTTCATGGAAATCGCTCGTTTACATTGGATTTCTGTGCTTTAAAAGAGTTTTCCAAACTTATTTTACAAAAAGATATACGCTATCACCAATTTGAGAACATAATCCTCTAGCTATAAATGCATTCTGAACTGTTGTGCCGTAGGGGAGTGATATTTTTCCTTGGTGTCTACAACCAATAATGACTTCTTACAAGGCCTACTCGGTCGAAAATTGCGTTATTTACGTCTTACACACATGTCCTCCTAAAGCCCTAACTTTTATCTCTCAAATGGTATGGCATTGTTATACTTTATCTACTATTAAGAACCCGAAAATAGGAGGAGCACTCGAAGAACAACACAAAATAAGATTTTTCTTGTTAGTATTCGGAAAATTGATCAACAAAACGTAATGAAAAACGATAAGCCATCTGTAACTAAATTTCTTACGATCTTTAAAGATTTTGTAAGCAAAATAACACTAGATCTTCCCATTATTTATCTAATTTAAAGCCGAATTTTTGGTGTCAGGTACGTGAAATCAGAAAACGTCACCAACATTGTGCTTAACGTCTTGAGCATTTTAACACAATGTCATCCTTAATATAGGAAATTAACTGATAAATTTACAATGTAGCGTGACTTTTGTATTTAATTAAAACTTTTATTTTCAATTATTCTTATTAATTCTAGATTTGAGTGATAATTTTCTTAAAAGTAGACAGACCGCGCACGTACAGATCGTATACATAATTTGAAAGGGCATATGTTTACTTTTATAAATTGTTACTTGCATGGAGAGTTGTCTCATTGGCACTCATACCACATCTTCCTATATCTATATATGGTCTGGAACATCCGTACATAGCAAGTGATTAAAATTTGAAATTATTAGTAAGTAAACAACTGAAAAAAAAAACCTTTGATATTATAAAGTTATGTAGATTTTTACAAAAAGAGGAACAAGTTATACTTTCATTTATTTAATGCAGAATGTCTGTCTATCAGTTAATTGCTAGTTATTATAAAAGGCAGTGTTCGATTTTTTACACGAATGAAATAGTTTGATAAGAATTCTGAGAAGTGTACACTCAATTTATTTTTGAATTTACCTTCTTCCAAAACCTCATATGAAGTACATGATTGTTTGACTGAGAATGTGTAGGGTACAGGGTCCTTAGCATGTAGATTTCGGTATAAGATTATAAGTAAAGGGTTATATCGAAGCCACTACTGTACGGTTGAAAGTCAAGTTAAGTACATGACCTGGTTGGTAATGTAAGCTATGTAAGATGTTAGATTTTCCCAAGAAGCTTCAGTAGGGTGGCCGTGAAGATTTTAGTTTGAAGAAATTCATGCCCTTGGGGACCAAGCACTATAGTTCCAAAGTATATTACGCTTCAATAGAAAAAGCTTCAATTATGTGTTCCTTAAAACCAACAATGATCATATTTAGATCAAGTGAACGATAAAAGCTAAAGATCACATGATCCTCTAGTTTAATAATATTAAGATATGTATATATGTTGTACAGAATTTCATGTAATTTATTAAATTTTAATGTTCATTCTATATATATATAAAAAGAGATGTGGCATGATTGCCAATAAGACAACTCTCCACAAGAGACCAAATGACACAGAAATTAACAACTATAGGTCATCGTACGGCCTTCAACAATGAGCAAAGTCTATACCGCATATTCAGCTATAAAAGGCCCCGAAATATTTACATTTTTGTAATGATTATCAATTCCCGTAAAACCAGAAAAACGAAAATAATGTTGATAGCCTTCCCTATCTTTGATACCAAACAAATCAATGGATGGAACTAGACACGAGCAGCCACTTTGTTTTGTTTAAAGTCTTTCCTAAATTTCCTTAAATGTTTGCCTACCAGGTTACTTGGATCATCGTTCGACCTATTAACTGGTTAACCTGTAGTAAAGTGGGTGGTCAAAGTACTTCAGATGAAATTCATGGTTTTTAGATAATTTTCTCATCTAAGAGAAAGAAGCCCCACAGAAACAAGAACACAGAACCGCCATAAAAGTAAATTTCCAGATAACGAAAAATATTCAGATATGAAATTTTCAACCTCTGACATGATCCTAACATGGGATATGGAAAACATTTTGTTATCAAAAATAACAGAAATATCCAGACTATAGACAAGCTTGTTTGTGAGAAGAATTAGAACACAAATAACAACAACGAGAAGAGTTCACAATAAAACAATAGTTCTCCGTTAAGATACATAATAACGATATTTCATTATTATTTTACATCAATTAAGCCATGCGTATTTCTTAGGACGAACAGAAACTATGGTTAATCCATTTAACTCTTAGTTTCATCATTTCCTCAGTCAGAAAGAACCTCCCCTATATTTATAGAATGGTGTCTGTCCAATTTGCAGACAATAGCAGGCGTTATTTTTTTCTGATAAAGTTTCAATCGAATTGCCTAAATGATAACATGATTTCAATAATTTTTCAATTTGTTTGCGGGGCATTATTTATTGTGATAGGATTCGGTAATTTCCGATAAAATTTATCCGAAGTTTACCGAATCTGAACCACCACCATCACATACATTAATTATCATCATAACCATCACTGATCATCACCTTCATCAACAAAACACGTTTAATGTTGTGACAACTGCATATAATGTTGTGACCACTGCATATAATGTTCCGACAACTGCATATAATGCTATCACGACTGCATATATTAAATGTTGTGACCACTGCATATAATGTTCCGACAACTGCATATAATGTTGGCACGACCGCATATAATGTTGTGATTACTGCATTCAATGTTGTGATTACTGCATTCAATGTTGTGACCACTGCATAATAATGTTGTGACCACAGCATATAATGATGATCATCAACATAAGGCAGTCATGGTGGTTGTGCGTCGTTCAACACGATCTCGCAAACATCCTGTTCGTTTTCAAATTTTATCTTTGGATACAAAACAAATTCTTCCGATGAATTTACGACCCAATCAGACACTTATTATAAAGTGAAGCGAATTTTATCTCAACGGAAAAGAAATGGAAAAACAGAATACCGTGTGCAATTTAAAGGCGAACCGACACAGAATGCATTATGGATACCATTCGAACAGATTAATTCACACAGACAAAAGATAGTACAAACAAAACAACCGCCATGTGCAGACTAGTAGTGGTGTATTTTATTATGAACATTATTGAATTATGTTTTGTGACGTTTTATGACAATGTTGATTTGTTTATCGTAATACGCAGATGTTATTTTGTGACAAGAAATATTTGAAGTACTGAATTCTTTAAAAGAACAATGTGTCTGGTTTTATAAAATTTGTCTAAAAGTAATAATATGTGTATAAATGGAAAGTGATAATTTTGTGAGAAAAAGGAAGTAATTGACAATGTAATGGGTGTCAGTTAGCGGAACGGTGTTTTGAATAGATTTGTTTTATTATTAAAATATCGAGAGAATATTTGCTTCAGTATTGCTATGATAGCAGTTTTCAAAAGATTTTTATTTCAAATTTACTGTTCTTAAATCTTTATTTAAGTTTTATTCTTCAATGTATATTTTTTTCAGGCTAACGATTTGAGTGAAGAGAAGTTAATTTAGTAGTAAAAGTTTTAAATTTTAGTAATTCATTTTGTTGAATATGAAATCATATATTAACATTAGAGATTGCTTTCATTTTTTGAAGTTTGATAAATAGCAAATATTGCATTTAGGCAATCAAGAGAAAAAATACTGCATTTAAAGTGTTGTCATTTGTAATGACGGACTGTGTGTGGAATACCAGAAATAACCTATTTTTATGGTTGTATTTGTTGAGGCAGCGTATCTGGCTAGTGTGTTGCTTTAATATAATTCCATTTAATAAGAGCCAAGGTGTCATCATTTATTAAAGTTTGCTCTGTATAACCAATTTTATAGTGGAATATGCAGTAGATAGTGATTTTTTCGTATAGTATACAAAGATTTGATATTGATTGAATAATAGATTAAAGACGTAAAAAGGCATATTTGTTTATGACATTATTGAATTTTTGATTTATTTTAAATGACCTAAACGCCTTGACCATTGAAAAGCGGGGTGTGTTTATTTGTTCAGGGGAATTTTATATGTCAGTTTGGTATGGTCAAGACGTTTGGTCAAGTTGGCATACTTTTAAGAGAGTTATCTCTCCTTTACCAATTATTGGGTAATGTGTATATGCAAATTGCAGTCCGTAATTGAATTGTATATTAGTTTGATTTGTTCTCTTGATTTATTGTTACCATAGAGGTACATGTGTTGTGAAAAATAGAACTTTATTGATTTGAGAAAAGTGGTTATTTATTTATGCCAGAGTAAAGCATAAAAGTAGTTAAGAAAGCGAGATTTTCATTGGATAACACAATTAATTAAGCATAAGCTAAATTCATTTTAGCATAAGCTAAAATCATTTTAGCATAAGCTAAAATCATTTTAGAATAAGCTAAAATCATTTAAGCATAAGCTGAATTCATTTAAGCATAAGCTGAAATCATTTTAGCATAAGCTAAATTCATTGATCGTATATGCGAAGTTTAATATTTATGACCTTGATTCCGCGCCAACATTTCTGTATAAGCTGAACATTACAGCATATGCTAAATTGATTTTAGCTTATGCTAAAATGAATTCAGCTTATGCTAAAATGAATTTAGCTTATGCTAGAATGAGTTTAGCTTATGCTAAAATCATTTCAGCATAAGCTTAAATGGATTTAGCATATGCTAAAAGCGATACTTATGACCCTAATTCCGCGCCATAAGATATTGCCCTTCTGAACAAATTTCTGAAAGCAAAAAAATTAAAACAGAGAACTACAGACTATTCCACCAGTGGAATTGGACTCTTTGCTGGCCAACTACCTGTTAACTCTTCGTTAAAAAGATTGAGGGGAATATGAGCCATCCACCTTGAGGTCAATAGTTAGCACAATCGACAGGAAACTGAAAAGACACAACTATGGCCAATACATTGCCGAATCAACCACACACCAAGTTGAGGATCTTTTTCTGATTCACTGTCCTTTGAATATATGAAATGAAAACATACAGCCCATCCATCATTCAGGAAATAGATAAATCACACAATGATAATAGTGGAACATTATTATTCTTCTCTTCTACACTATAATTCCTAATCCTGCTTTATGTGCTAATATGGCTTGCTTCCTTTGTATTAGGAACACTATATGTTTTACGGTGCAACGCTCCATGTTGGCACACTAAATGTGTACACACATTCACACAGTGAAAAGCCCGCTCAATAGATGAACTGATCGATTTCAATCAAAACAAATGTGTTACCGTTTCAATTGTTACAAGTACGTTTATTTGACATAAAAACCTACATGTATCGACTCATATAGAATTAAAAATACTTGTTTATCATCAATTTTATTCATTTCACCACTGTATGAAAACTATTTGCAACGTGGCACGTCATATTGCACTTGTAAACACAAGAAAGAAATATCTTTACGCAAAATGGCCCCACATGGGGGAATAACTATTTACAAATTTACAAATTGTTTAATTGCTAAAAAAAATTTTATAAACAACCCCAAAATTACAGAATAAAAACAATATTCAAGGTAACATTTACTCGGCGCGAAACAAGGTAAAAATGGCTCGGCAGAGCCTCGCAATTTCCCTTGTTTCTCAGCCTCATACAAATATTTTCTATATTTTTCTACAATATACTAATATTGTATATATATATATTCAAACTGTATGTTTTGTTTTTTTCATTTTTGCTATTGTGTGATACTTAAAACAGTTAAAATCAAGAATTTATTAGTAGGGTGTCACGTTTATGTTTCACAGTTTAGGGGCATTGTGACAGGGTTTCATATTTTGTATATTGGGACATGTAAAATGAATGTTACCTTGAACATTTTTTTCATACATAGATGATATGTATATACCATTAAACGTACAGTAAACATCTATTTACGAATAAATATTTAATGTTTATGTTAGAACGAAAACGACATAACCATTACGCACCCTTTGAAAGTAGAGTGAAATAAAGAGCCTTAATTGATTGATTGATTGTTGGTTGCTTAACGTCCAGTGGCAAATATGCATGCATATTCAGGACGAGAACAAGTTCACAATAAATACAATAGGTAGGTTCTGTAATAGATTAAGGGATTAAGGTCGGAGAAATTTAGACTGCCACGGGAAATGAGGGTATATTGGATAGGGACAGAAATTTAGCCTTGCAACAGGTCACCTACGGACCCCTTAAAGAGTTGTTGCAAGGGTTCTTAACGTGCAAAGAGCGTGGCACTCTCTTTACACGAGGCATCGGATTTAACGTCCCCATTCTGACCGGACGTGGCTGCAAATTTGTACATCCCGCACAGCCAAACGGACGCCCCACTTTAGCACGGGTTTTACTGCCGGTCGGAGGAAGACCAATGGTGACCATACTTCTATTCCCCAGTCACCCTTGGGGGCTAAAGAGCCTTAAAGGAGATGATTTCATATTTAATGTTATTTTTGACCTCTCTAATTCTAAATTAAGAAAGTACATGAAATTTTCCACAACTTTACTATGATCATGATGATAAGCAAAACTTATATATTGAAATTGCAAATTTCAACATAGACATTCATGAGGTTATGAAGGTTTTTTTTTATGGAACAAATAAAACATTTTGATAAAAAATTTAAAATTTACCTAAGCTTTCGTCTTTCCTCAGAATTGTTATCAACTCAGAAGTGAGAGGAACAGCTTCAGTTGTGGATGCATGTGTTGTTGGACTGCTTTCTGAAATGTTATTGAAAACACAGTGTAACTTCATAAAACCTGACTAAACAATTACTCTATGGTGAGCAAAACGGATATATCAAGACTTGGTTTTAAACTTGATTGCGTAAGCGCATTAAAATGAGCAAAACTAGATTATTAGTACCCAAGTGTATCAACAGTTACGTAATTCGTGTTTCGATAAAGTAATGATATATATGATCCAATTCATCAGTCGTAGTTAATTTAGCACGAATCTAGCTACTTTGTTTCGGTCATCTATTGCCATTTAACTCCTTTTCAATGCTATTAAATGTAGCTACAAGTATACAACACCTGCTTTCACAGTCCTAGTTCTTGTTTATTGTAAAAACCAACAAAACTTATAACAATTGAAATTGATCAATTGTGAGTCAATTGAAGAAATCAAATGATAACTAACTTTTGTCTAAACATAATCTGAGCTAACGCCGATATATGCAATTTCTTACAGTAAATAGATATTTTTAAGCATCAGAAACCTACATTGTTTGTGAAATAACGGAAAAATTGCAAATAACAATAGTATGGATTATGAGTCGGATATCTGCTAAAATTGTGTTTATTCACTTGTATAAAAGCCAAATAAATAAACAATGAGATTGATTTATATATTCATAATAACATAACAAAACACTTTGATAGTAAGCTTTTGTGTAAACATTTGAAGTGATTTTAGTGTTTGTTAAGTGTGTTATTGGCTTTAAGCTACCTGTCATTAACTGCTTCGGTCTCATATCTGTACAGCATGCCGTTTGTTGTCGGGATGTATAATTATCGTGACATTTTCGATTTTTGTATTCGTTATACGTTCCTTTTCCATATATCCATCTAACATGTCTAACGAATTAAGCCTTTTTCAACGTATTTTGATAATTTGTCATTAATTTGTACTGTTACACTACTGTCCCATGTAAGTGGAGTGTTGCTGCCTTCAGTTTATCGTTTTGACATGTTTCATATGTGTCATTTCTGGACCTTTATTGCGGACTATAAGGTATGAGTTATATTTATTGTTGAAGGGCATACTGTAAATTTTAGTTTTCAATTTCTGGGTCATTTCGTTTCTTGTGAAGATGTGTCTCATTGTCAATCATACCACGTCTTTTTGATTTTAAACTACTTACATTAGTGGGGTTTTTGTTCTTCATAATTTGCCTTTTACAATTTCTTTCAGTTTTATTATAAACATATTTTATTGGATTAACCGCCTATAACATGTGTAAAATATGAAAGCACCACTATGAAAAATTGTAATATTCGCATTCCAATATCAATAATTTGATAAAATTGAATGCAAATGAATACGTTGCCTTATAATCTAATATCTACTAACAACTTCAGAAAATTTTCTTCAATGACAATTGTTTAGATGTTTGTATGACGCAATGGTACTAGAAAGTTTAAAAACTGTATTGACGATTTACATACTTGTACAATACAATTTTAAAGTCATATGTTGATCAGGACTATGTGCAAAAAAAATATCTTCGATCCATATTTTACTCTGCGTTAATGAGTAATTTCAAAATATAGTACATTTCACATTTGTTTTTGGGTCAAGTTGCATTGTGGTATAAAAATAGATTGTAGATGTACAATGCAATAACAAATAATGTGTCCACAAACGTATTTAAATGTTAAGCAGTTTTCGATCAGTATCGATAACAGATCATTTTCATATGTTCCCAATACATGCAATAGCTCGATATGTGACCTATACCGTATTATCTAATAATTAAAAAATGTCTAATGGTTTCAACATTCGTACAGCATGTACAGTGCATGGTAATCGAAGATATCAACAACAATGATAGTTTGTGAAAACAATATACAAGACTTTAGTACTAGTTACACGAAAGTGATTAAAGGAGTAAAATATATGTGTAGAAACAAACAATTCAACAATAAAGTTGAAATCATTCTGAGTAATTCTAACATGTCAGAAAACGGAATGTTAAGAATCTGAAGAACACAAATGTAAGATCAATTCTAAAGGATCTATACATGCAAAGAAAGAAGTTTCGGACGATAAGTGTTCATCGTTGTAGAAATATATGTTATGTTAACCCGAGATATTATGATTTCTAATATATAACTTTTTGAATACAGACTCTTCTTTTTATTTTGTAGATTACACTCAATTAAACAAGGTATCTATCGGCGCAGAACTTATGTAAAGAAAAATTATAAAAAATGTTGTGTCAACTTAAGGGTATTCCCAATGAAGCTAATTGAAACACAAAAATACGCAATTCACCTTGTTTTCTAGAAATTGTTGTTTCTACATTTTCGGATAGGCTCGGGTTTTCCCTCAAATCTGTACATCCATTTACATTGTAGCACCTATGGACAATTCAAAATATACAATTGAAAGGTTAGAAATGACACGAACATTATAGTGTTTAATTCGTTCGTTGCTTTGAGTACCATAAATAAGAACAACACGTATGTATTCTATATTGACACACAGCAAGGCTTAATATACATACAAATAATAAATAGTAAAATTAACCATAGTCTTGGATGTTCGTTATTTCCTCTTTACCCCTTAAATCTTTCAATGATGGTAATAAAATATCATTAGTTAATTACATTTTTGGCTACAACTTCACTACACACATTATTTACGGAACAGGAGTAGTGAATTTGAATGTGACTTTCCAGTGATCGTGAAAATTTATAGTATATGCGATGTCATCATATGCTTGTTTTTTTCTTAGATATTGTTGGAATTGAAAAAAAAAACGAATGGTATGCAGTTAAATCACAATACGTGTGTAAAATGTCGAGATCAGTTTTAGAAATAAAACCCTCATGATATATATCATGGTTGACTTCAAGACGCGCCTTTCGTCTACAAAAGACTCAGAAGTGACGCTGTTAAAGAGCGTCGACGACCAAACATTTCTTTAGTTTTACCAAATACAGCTAAGGTTACCCTTGGGTAGACAATCCTTAGTACATTTTTTGTTATTCCAACAATTAATGTATGATCATGACCATGTCAATGATAATTAATGACAACACGGAAGTGCTGACTGTTGAGAGCATAGAAGAACTAACATTCCTTAAAGTTTGGTCTTATGTAGCTAGGGTAATCTATTTCTAGGATTAAAAATCTTCAGAATTTAGAAAAAATCTAAATTTCAAAACAACTGATGTATGATTATCTTTTATCAATGATACTTTATAGAAACACAGAAATGCTGACTACTTGGCCAGTGATACCATCGAGGAGAGATATTCTACCAAAAACAAAAAAGGCACCCCCTCCTCAATTTCTCCGGTTAAATCATTTAGCTCCAATCAAGCAACAATTACATATCAATAACGACAATTTCATTTTGAAAATTTAAAGTTACAAAATGCGTGAAATGTTTTAATAGAAAATCATATTATAAATTCTGTTTTTGATAATACCTTTGACTGCCTTTGCATCGACACACACTTGAACCCCGATATCCGTATGACGGACTTGGACAAGGATAACACATTCCTCCTTGCTGAGAAATAAAGCCGGTATTACATGCTGCAATAAGAATAGTGTATACGTTAGTACAAAATGGCAGCATTTCCTTGTATGCACAGTAGAAGCTAAAGTCAACATTGCTTCAATATTAGTGTACTTAGTAAACGAACAAAAGTACATAGAGGGAAATTAAATACACATTATCAGTACTACAAACATTGATAGTACTGAGGACATATCCAATAAAATCTATACTACTAAAGAAAGAGACCAATTTCATTGAGTCGCAATTCCTCAGACACCATAAAAAGTCGGACGTTTTTGTGATATGTCGTATAAATGTAGTGTTTTGTTCTTCCTAAAGTCTCTGAAACAATTTTTTTTGTTCACAGAAAACGCAAACTTTTGGGAAATATTCAAATTCAGAGATCGCTATCGATCAATGTCTTGTTAGCTTTCGCACATGCTCAGTCGACGTACTGCCCGCCATAATTTTTGACACAGGCTTCTGTTGATTGCCGAAATTATTTTAAACTTGTTTCTACTGGCACAGAGAGCCAGAAAAATAGGCCTTCACACATTTTATTCATGTCTAAGACATTCGTTATAGGTTAAAATCAAAGAAATTTGTCGAGTTACTTAACAATAACGTTGCAAATGGTTGCATTTCTGGTATTTGAAACTAATTACGGATTCAAAAAAATTGTTGAAGATGTCTCACAAAAATAAATAAAAAACAATTTTTTTTTTAAATGATGTTACCGGAAACAAATAATGTTTTTCTTAGGGTATTAATAAACATATGTATTTTACGACCGGGACGAATTAGATCTAATGCATTATGGTCCTCATTTTCATCTCTTTAAAGAAATATAATCAATTGCATTTACCCTGTCCAAATCCACAATGTGTCTACCTTCTTACCGAACGTTCCAAGTAAGATGAATAACAAGAAAAGACAGCTTTACCTTTGCAAACCCCTTCTACCTTCTCAGAATTATCACAGCAAAATGTTGCAATGAAGCATATTAGCTTTCCATCAGATAAAGCGCTGCAATTTAAATACAAGTGACAGTTTCAATGACATTGGTGGTAATGATATATTTTAAAACACAGTAATTTTTTTTTAAAGAAAACACAAGTGTATTATTATGTTTGGAATTCAAGTCAGTTTTACGGTATACTTCTCATGAAAAATCAACATATGTTTTATGTAATAAAGTTTCAATTTGTGAATTCTTAATCTTAGTTTCTTCATAATTCAAAATTTGTATACGAACCATTTAAGAAAGACTTATTATAAATCATGTCAGTATCAAAGTACCGGATTTTAATCTAAATAGAGGTTAAGATTAAAAAAAGGAGATGTGTGATACGCTTCGCCAAGCTACTGACATTTAGTTCAAAGTCAAACAAAGACTCACTAAAACATCATATTTTGCCGATTAAATATTTCATCTAGTACACATTCTATCAAATTAAATGAAGTCTTCACAGACTGTTATTGAAAATCAGGACCTGTTTAATGCCACAAATGGAGAAAGGTATTTTATAAATCATATCATCAAGCAACAAAACATCTAGATGATGAGCTGATAGATATTTAGCGCATTAGTAGTATATCGTTAACAGTATCTGACCGGTGTGAAAAGGTCAGTAAAACTTGTAAATTTGTTATTCAAAGTGTTCATCATGACTACTCAAAAACGACTAAATCTATTCAGCAATGACGAGGATTTATAATATTTTTATAGTGCATGTCACATTATTACTTTCGTGCGATGGAAGTTCGGGAATAAATAAACATGATTTAAAAATGCATGCACGCTGCTTATTGTATTGTGTTCGCTGTTCAAACTAGACAAATCAATATAACTCTTGGATTCAAATCCAAAGGTCAACATTTATGTTTTAGTCTGAATTACTTTTGGAATTTCCGTTAGAAAATATGGGACTCTGCACACAACGGGGATATACTCCTGTATAAAATGGGTGTTCAGTTAACGATCTGGTAATACAAACTTCTGAGGTAACGATTTGATTTACACATGTGCTAAATAAAACATTATGGATGCATCATAATCGTTGCTAACACATATATGTTAACCGACAAATGCTCAATGTGTGAACTGTTTAAAACGCGAAAAACACTTGAACAATATTAAAAGAAGAAATGATAGATTTCTGCAAAATAGGTTTGTTTGGCTTTTTTATTTATTCAGCAACAACTATGTTATGTAACATATATACAATCCCTATAATCAATCAGCCACCAAGAAACTATTGTCAATTCAACGTGTAGTTTTATTTCACCAAACAGAAATCAGAAACAATATGTAATAATATCAAATTGAAAAGTTCGTACAAAGCAGAGCCGGGTCATATCTGAGTTAAAAAAAAAAACTTGTGTAACAGTTTGCGCTGTTTATATCTGTTTTTGAATGACCAAATGGCGACATGTCATACATAATAACGGCCTAATTTTTAAACTTTTGGCTTTGCAGTCTCAGTGGAAATTATCGGAAAAGGTAGGTTACACCTACGATGTCTTTGATTGAGATTTCCGTCAAAATTATGTGTTGATGTTTTATATCTTTAACTGGACATCTTATAGTTTTTTGGAATCATAAATGCTATTTTAGGATCTGGAGACTATGCTATTCGACTGTAATTGATGGAACTTGATATAACTAAATTGAAGAAAAATAAACCATGGTTGTTTAATTCCTGTTTTTAAAATAAAAGACATCAACAGTCCGGCATCAGGTCAAAATTAATCGAAAAAAAACCACGTTGCTGTTGTTGTTGTCACACTTCCTATGTTGTATGTCAATCGGTATTTCAGAGATTATGCTTACATAATGATTTTATTGATACATGTATATTGATATAAGTTTCAAACGAAACTACTTCAAACGGAAATATTAACAGTAAAGTTGAAATACACATTATTAACTAAAGTTTGTTTGTTTATTAAAGATGACCAAAGATCACTAATGACGTATGTCTAGTTCGTGTGTGCTGTTACAACAAAATTCGAAATCAACCGATTGTAAGTAATCCTTGCATTGCAACAACAGCAATTTTATCATAGTGACTGTACAGACGCTTAACGATACATATTTCGTTTCAAAGAACATTGTCTGGACTTGATTACTGTCTGGTTCGCGCCCATTTTCTGGCCAGGCTCTCAAATCGTTGTTTTGCATCACCGTCACTGGCCATCCGTTGCATTTGCGAGAATAAAAGTTCCTCTATAAGCGTGGAACAATATAAAATACTTTTTTCACAAGTTAAAGTTAGCAGATAATATGTACGACAAAATTATTGTTCAAACATGTATGTTTGAATCCTTTTTAAATTTCTTTCTTGTTTACCATATTGTTAATTTGAATTCTAACTGAACGTAATAATTGGTTGACAACCACATTGGTTATGTTTAAAGAGTTACGACATGGATATATAGCATGTACGTGTTTATTGTAAAATGTTTCATGCCGAATATAATTACGTTGTTCTCTAAGATATGCAATAACTTACATGTAAAATATAAATCAAGTTTTAAGATCAAAGAACAAAATAAATTTTGCATTGCACAAAAAGGAAACTATAAATTGGTACAAACAGAAAACAAGCGACAAAACAATATGTGCGAAAATAAAAGATTACGAAAAGGCATTTCCCCCCAAAAAACATCATTATTTCGCTGTCGTGGACGCATAGTTTTGCCCTACTGTTTTAAGTATGTAATTGAACAGCAGTACAGATACCATTGGTAGAAGCAAATGCTATCCTCTTGTCGATACACAAACATATACATAAAATATATATTATAAGTAACAAGGATGATATTTTCAATACCCAACACCGTTATCAATTTAGTTTTCATTGAAAACGGAAACGACAAATAGAATTTCATGTATGAGTTTGAAACATTTTCATATCTGATTTATACTAAGCATACTGATACACAAGTGTAGAAAATAATCTCCCTTAAATTTGACAGCTGTCGGAAATAAACTCATCATAGATACCAGGATCAAAATTGTATATCTAAGTTTGGGGAAATGTCATAGACGAAAAAACTCTGAGTCATGAAAATATATCTTGATTGTTTCAGAGCATCATTCTTTTTTAATTGCAGTTCCAATACAATATTTTGGAAACTTTAGGTGACATGGGCACGCAAGCTTGTTAACAGAAAGAAAAGGATCGAACTTTTGATTGGTTTACTTCCTCTGCTGGTTATTAACTTATATGCAATGAAATAATATGTTAAATAACTTTACTCATGCCAAGTATTTGTGTATTGGAAACAAAGATGAATTCTGCAATTTTTGTTGTTGAAAAGATGCCTACTGCAAAGAAAATGATAAAGATTAAATGGTGATATTACTATTAAAATGTTGTAACGGTGACAGATATCTTTATTATGAGAAGTTTTATCTTGTTCTACAGAGTGAATATCAAGTAGACGATCAAATCTACTCTTTGCTTGTATCGCGTTTAAAAAAAAAAATACAATACAATACAATACAATACAATATCAACATTCGGCTTGTGTCTCTATACACAAGAATAAAGTGTTGTCATATTTTTTTATTATAAAATATGAATAAAAGGGACCACGATATTGTTTCTTTGTACCTCAAACTGCAAACAGCTCCAGTAACTGCTTGACTCTATCCATCATTCTGTATTTTTTACAGCCAGAAATCACCTTTTAATTGTAGTCAACAAAACACAAAATTCCATAATATAATTTAACAAGACATAATTTACCCAAGTTTCAAGAAATATAACACAAGAAACAAAAGTCAACTTAACCGTTAAACATATATGTCCGATCATATGACTTTTATTTTCCCAGAATTATTCTCTTAAATGAAACGGAATATGTCCAATAAATCCACGATCTAGTATGAATGTGATAAGAAAATAAAGCGTCAATTCACAACTCTCTTTTGGCTGTCAAGAGGTTGTCTTTGATACATACCCCGTTTCAATTCAGAACTGTATACAATATAAAACCACATACATGTAAGTATACACCAACATTTTTAATTCTAAAATAAATTCAATAAAACAGTCAATCTAACCGTAAAACTTTGCACAATTCCAATCAACGGAATGAATTGAAAACATACGTCATATTCCTGACTTAGTACAAGCATGTCTAAGAAGATGATAGATTCAGCCTGATGATATACATTTTTGCGTAGCTAGGCAAGTCTTCCACTTGAATTACAGTTGTTTATAGTTAGCAAAAAAATAACAGACACACTAAAACGTTAATAAATGCAAATAAATAAATGGATATAAAATTATATATACTCATAAAACATGTAAAAGGTGAACATCAATATAAACAAAAGAATAAAAACAGAACGTTGACTTAAAGTTGATAACTTTTGTGTCATTTGGTCTCTTGTAAAGAGTTTCTCTTTAGCAATCATACCTCATCGTCTTTTTTCTATATAAAAAAATCAATTTATGTTTCAGATGTGAGATGTAGTATTTTTAATGTGTGAAAGTTTCAGATAATGTCTCTATCGTAATTCAAGGAAAAGTACCAGAAACTGGGTTAAATAATTCTACTATTTGAAAGCACATGAAAAACGAGGCTGCGTCTGTAAACATCCTATATGAAATTATTTATTAAGCTGAAATGTTTCTAAATTCATCTTTTCATAGATCCAATTTGGTGCTTTTTTTATTTATTTAACATAAAAACACATACAATTACGTATAAACAAACATATTTAATTCTAAAGTAAATTTAATAAAAGATTCAATCTAACAGTTAAAATTAACACAGTTTCAATCAAGTTCATTAAAAAACACCTTTATGAAATTATCTATCCAGCTGAAACATTTACCACTGAACGTTTAGAACTTCATCTTTTCATATATCCAATCAGGTGCTTTTTTTAAATAAAATATTTAACATTAGCTTTTATCTATATTCTTTAACATCAATTACAATGGTTGACATTTTCCAAAATCACAAATCTGTCCTTTTTTTCTTTTTGTATTAACATCTTAAGGTAGATGCCAGTTTGCAGAATGATATGCTTCAATACTCGATCTGCATTTACAGGTGACGACTTTAATACAAATTCCAGGACATTTTTACGATATGTGGACCAACATTGCAACAAGCAAAAGACTGTTGTACAAGATTCAAAGAGATCAAGTGGCAATGTAGGTATAAAAAAAATTCTGCACTAGTTAGATTGACACTATAAATACATTTTCTGGTATCATTTAATGGTGCTTTAAGAAGAGCAAGTATTGCAGTAAATATTGAAAATCTACATGAGGAAACAAAACCAACAGAAATGACAAGAGCCGAGGAACATTTTATTGCCATTGTGAACCATCTGAATCGAACTTGAATTCAGACGTGCATTGGTTTTGGCAAAAAGCACAGATGGTGCTCCAATATAAAATGTGCTGTCTCCACCTGTCAGTCATATTCTAGTTGTATTTTTTTTACGATGAGGCACCATTAGGAAACCAAGCATGTCTGATTTTGGTGACGCAATTCAAATCTGAAGTCTATTCTGCACTTTTTATACCTTCTATTGGTTTAATGTGTTGGTAACAAGAAAAATAAAACATTATGTGACATTGCACCTGACTATTGTTAAAATATGTCTCAATACTAAAATCGTGCGCATAGCAGCAGACATGTTTGACCGCTACGACACACATACATTCTATAAAGTATGCTGAAATAGAACGCCGTTCAAATACAGTATATAAAAGACAGAGTAATCTTGATTGACAGAAATTCCTGTATGATAAATATAACAAACAGGCTCTCATGAACTTCTTTGGTAATTGTATTCTTCAAAACTTTGACTATTCCCCCTATGCTGTAGCCTGATTGTCAGATTTACCGAGCCGGAACGTTTGGAAATCTTGAAATTTTCAATGTCGCTTCAGACACTACTGTTTATGAATGTCGTTAATGGCTCTGATACGGATGTGACTGCCATGTGTTTACACTGTTTTACAAAAAGATAACACAATCAAACGAGATATTGGTGCAGAAGGGAAACATAATCAGTGTATTATGTCTAAAGGACAGGCGAATAATTGTTTTGCCTATTCACCAATTATATGACTGCCTTCTTCCAACTATTTGCAAATAGCTGCCTGTTATTAAAGCTCATTTATATGTTTTGGAGTTTAGTATGATGTCCATTTTTACTATACTAGTACACATTTTTATTAAGCGGCCACCTGAGGCCTACCTCCATTTGCGGGATTTTCTCGCTGCGTTGAAAATCAACTGTTGGCTTTTGGCTGTTATCTGCTCTTTTTGGTCGGGTTGTTGTCGGTTTGACATACTAGTATTCCCCATTTCCATTCTCAAGTTTATTATATTGCAATTGACTTACCTTTAACCATGTATGTACCGGGAGTAGTAAGGTAAAAACCTTGTAGAATTTTTAACTTCAAATATCTATCAAAATGTTCACGTGTACGACAAAGTGGACCACAAACATGTCAAAAAAATATACTGCTTTATATATTGTAAGATAAAACTTCAAACATATTATGATGTTATGCATGTAATGTACTACATATAGAATCACATGTTCTACCTATCTAGAAAATGACAAAGTTAACATAAAAAATAGTTCCGGCTTTTCAAAAAACGTAATAGAAGGCGGAAGAAGGTTTTTATTTTGGAAACTGGTTTGATTTCCGACAAAGTTAAAAGTCAAATTCCTAATTGTTGTTTCATTAACTTGAATGTTAAACAACAAAGGAAAAATTTCGATTGTAGAGTATCCTATCTGATGAATGTTCCCTTGAAGAATACAGAGAAAGTCTAAGTTATGGTGTTTTTCAAACATTTGTTAATGCTATTATTGATTGACATATTTAGTTACACCTTATGCAAAAATGTCGAATGTCACCACTACGGCAGGTAAGTGCTACATGTATATAATAACTTTGAAGAAAACTTTTAATCATGCTTGATTGTGAAGATATATAAGAACTGGTGCTTGTTTTGGGGAATTTGATAATTTGATTTGGCACTTTCAGCATGAGCTAACTACATGTATATTACTTCGAATACCAATTAATGTTAAAATATATGAGTAAGTGCCAGTGCCAATGCGAAAAATTCCAAACTCGACCGAAAAAAGCACCCACCTAACCTTTCCATTTTAAAGTTACCCTCATCCTGATTTAGACTTGTTTTAAGTCTTTTGTTTTTTGCAAGTTTGGTATTTACGAATAACACTAGATAATTTTTGGTTAAATTACGGAGCTGCATTTGAATGTTGATATTTATACCCCGGAAGTGATAAAAATTCCGAAGAAGCGAAAGGCTCTCTCTTAAATAGCAATATACAAAGCAATCATTCAAATGTTGGAATCAGTGTGCTTTCTCTGCTAGAGTTAAACTATACTGCATTTCATTTGACCTTTTTCGTATTTGATATTTGACATAACTTGAATGATTAAGAGTATTCTAAAGAACACAATGCGATGAAATTAGTTATGCGTTATCGATTTTAAAGTGTTGAAACGTTAATCACCTAATTAATCAGGATTTTTGTTTTGATAAATATTAAATCAGCAAAAATGTCGTCTAGACGTGATATAACCTTATACGTGTTATACAAAACGAGTTAAAAAGTATTTATATCACTTTGGTTAATTCGTATATGCATTAGGGTTTCGTTGCTCATGCATTGCTGTTTAACATCTACATTTTCGGTTTGACTGTGCCAATTATTAATATATAATACTTAGTTATAATGCATTGTTTTAGAAACAAGATACATGTATATGAATAAGTACAAATTCAATTATTTTCTTACTTTCCAGCAACGACTGGTTTTGTAGTTATAATTTCGAAATGAGAGAAAAGATATGCATGGGTAAGTTTTATTTACATGCTCGCCCATTGTTTTTCATTTATCGGCGACGAGATCGAGTGAGGGATGCATTTGACTGTAATGAGCTACACCAATTGAAGAAAATTCAAGCGTATTGTTTTTGTTTTATTCAATCTGTAATATTTGTGTGGTCATAAGCTGTCATTATCTTAGATGCTCGTTAAAAATAACAATATTAGATTTTGCAGGAAATGGTCTCAGCATTAATTTATAGATATGATATTTGTACTATTATCTAAAATGAAATGTGTGATATGAACTTAAAATTTACTGATAAACATGCATATGCGTCTTCTAAATGTTATATGATATTCGCCGAATATGTTTGAGATGGCAGACCACATATGAAAAGGGAAAGTTTATGATCAGTTATTAACCCTGGAAATCAGAGGCTAATGCTATCAAACGATTTTATTAGGTCTGTAAACTGCAAATATATAATCCAAGCGTAGCGAAATCTGCTATAAATCAAGCTCCTAACCCTGGATATCAGATGTTACCGCTACCAACGATAAAAACAAAACTGCAATTAATTATACATGTTTGAATGTAATAAGATTCCTTAAAAATCACTTCCAAGTTATCCATTCAATTTCTATTACAGGTACATATATGTCCACTCCTTGTCCAGGATTCATCTATTTTTTTTCTTGAATGACAGTCTCGACATTAGAATTTTTCTTTACAGCTTTCAACATTGAGTGATGATTTAATCTATGTAGGCGATACAAATTTGAAATAAACAAACAAAACCAAACAGCAGTATCTTTCATGAAAGTTGCATTCTATCAAATTAAGGGAGGATAGGCATGTTTGATGAAGATATTTTCTATGGTTAAAAAGCGTCTACTTTTCCCATGGAGGATTATGGGTAAATCAATCACTTGAGAAGACCGATAATCCAACAAAAACCCAAATATTTTTAACTGACGAAGTAGAATAATGGAAACGGTGGTATTATGACAAAAATCGATAACTGATTTGAAATTTAGATTTTTTAATCCTATCAACATGTTTGTTCTGCTCTTTTTAGAATGTCGACTTGGGTACACGTCGTTCAGCAGAAAATCATGTGTGCCATGTCTTAACAATACATACGGGAAACGATGTGCGGGGATATGTTCATGTGTAGCGACACAGATGTAAATGGTAAAAACCAAACGACATAAGGCTAAACAAAAGCAAAAATAATAATAGCAATTGAAAATTTAATAAATGTGAACTATAACATTGCATTGATATCTCCATATATCAGAATATCAATGGTTCCGTTAATCTGGTTTCGGTCAGGTTTTTTTTACAATGTACCACGTGTACTTGAATGGACAACAGTTTCAACATTCAGTCTGCCATGAAAACATTCACACATTCCAGAAGGTTGGTCGTCCGATTTTGTTGAAACTTTGTTTCCTTAAACAATATTGCAAACAAAGTCGATAACAAATATTGCATCTGGTTCCCATATATTTTAATAAAAAGATGCTGTTATATATCTGTAACCAGTTTCTCCATGTTTGAGGCAGTATTTTTCTATGACAATAACCAATATCAGCAACCTGAAAGTTATGAACGAAGAAACATTCAATTAATTTAAAAATTTAGACATTTTTGGATAATCATGTGTTGAAATGTTAGTAACTTATCAGTATATAAATTTACAGGAAACAGTTATTGAATTCTTTCGAGGGAAATAATTCTGGGAAACAATCTATCTAGAAAATCATAAAAAGTGCATATCTTTAAACCTATCCCGAATTTTGTCTATTTAACATATGAACATAGCTCCACTCGATTTGTTTAATAATAATAGTTGATTAAGCATTTTAGATTATATAATAAGTCGGCTCTTGTTTTAGTATTACTGTATTTAATAAAGTAAGCTAAATTAACAATGAACTTTTAATACAGATACAATATCCGATACCATACATATTAAGTTATATGGTAAAACGTAGGGAATCAAGTAACATGCATTAATAAAAATCTTTAGAAAAATCTATTTTCTTCAAGTTAACCAATCTTGTCTTCAAATATTACAAGTGTTTCGATAATTCATTTTTTTTCATCGAGTACAATATTAGATAAAGCATACTCCTAGTGTAGTATGAAAATAATAAAACAACAACACAGTTATGGTTTCTTTCAATGATTCTGTCTTCAAGACATGCAATTTCTGAAAGAAAAAAAAATGTTGTATAGAACATCACTAATATAAGAAAGTGTAGACAATTAACAATCTGCAGTCACCATACAGGTATTTTTTAATTGACCATAATGGATAATCCCATGAAATATGAAAATAAAAACAGTCTACCTAGTGTCTTTTTGTTGTTGGGATGTGCAAGTACCCGGCCACGTCCACTTGTATTTTTGTCCATCTGATGAGTTAAGCCTTTTTCAACTGATTTTTATAGTTCGTTCTTATGTTGTACTGTTATACAACTGTCCCAGGTTAGGGGGAGGGTTGGGATCCCGCTAACATGTTTAACTCCGCCACATTATGTATATATGTGCCTGTCCCAAGTCAGGAGCCTGTAATTCAGTGGTTGTCGTTTGTTTATGTGTTACATATTTGTTTTTCGTTCATTTTTTGTACACAAATAAGGCCGTTAGTTTTCTCTTTTGATTTGTTTTACATTGTTTTTTCGGGGCCTTTTATAGCTGACTATGCGGTATGGGCTTTGCTCATTGTTGAAGGATGTACGGTGACCTATAGTTGTTAATTTCTGTGTCATTTTGGTATCTTGTGGAGAGTTGTCTCATTGGCAATCATACCACATCTTCTTTTTTATATTCAAAAATAGGCAAATTTTTACTAGAGTTAACTCATCGAAACTAAACAAATCTTTAAATTTCTTAATATGTTTGTTGCTATGAAATAATTATATATCTATTTTTGTAACTAAAGGAAAAGTAACAGTTCATTTTTAGAATTATATTTTTATAGTTTACTTTAGGTAATTGAATTATTATTATGCATTATGATGTAACGACTGTGTTTTTCGTTTATGTGTGATTCTTTTATGGCTGGTTGTGAAACTGTGTGTTATGAACTGATACTGATACAAATGTAGATTATGCATTCGTCTAGTCGGTGTTTTCCTTATTTTCTGCAAAATTGAAATATATCAACTATGCGCTTTATGACGAGGTGTTCCCTAAATCAAAATCACTAGCTACAAAACAGCATTATACTATCTAAGACGCCAGATCCACCAGTTCTTAGGCCAAAGTCATGTCTTGGAGTAATCTAATAGGTCCTTCAGCAAAACATCATATTCCTACTAACGTTAGAGAAATATATAGAATCCTAAGTATTCACAGCTTGATTGCTTAATTGGGTCCTAAAAGGGATTACCTCAATGATCAGGACAACATCCTCCACATCTTCACTATGACTGGCCTATCTTGGGTGTTAATATTTTATTTTTTTTCAACACAGCTTTGTTTATCTATATATATCTATATTTCAGATGCGACCATGTGAAAGAATGTATTAATACTTCCGCTGCAGTCAATATTACAACGGATATCTTTGTCGAAGGTAATTATTGAAAACCAAAATATGAATGTTGGAATGTCTTCTGTGTGTTTATAGTATTCTTTAATGATAAATTAAAAATTATTAGCTATGTTACACTATAAACCAGTAACAGTCTGAAATGGCCCATATCTGTACTCGACTGTACTGATTTTTACTCGACCAGTCTGAACTGGTCTGAATTTTACTTGACATTACTCGACCCAAGTCTTAACCGTAATCGACTGTACTGTACTTGACCCTTATCTTTGACATTGAAAATAGTCTACCTATTGTTTTCAGTCTTAACCATACTCGACCAAAAGTCTGAACAATACTTGACCTGTCTGAACCATACTTGACCAAATAACCTCTACTTTTTTAAATTTTAACTGTTAAAATAAATTTCCTTTTAACTGACATGACAACTTCAACAATGAAATAAAGATATATATACAAGTCTAAATTGAAAACAACGTTCAAACCTATGATTGCGTTGGATAAAAACCGAAATTTTTATACGTGTGCATGCAAAACAATTTTTTTGTTAGAGGGGTCTAAATACAGCACAAACAACATTTTCCAAAAGACCAAAAAAAATGAAAAAGTATATTTTAACAAAACGCATTTGAATAACAGGTCGAACAACAAATGTTCTTAAACCCTGCTGACTGACATTGCCGATTGCCAAATAAACGGATCACCGATGTAATAAATGGATCTTAATTTTAAATTTAATACTAAACAGAAAGCAATAAACTTGCGGAGAAGATGATATACCGCAAACAAAAGGTGCAAAGGTTTTTGTACACCACATCCAGATTTCGACAAATAATGTCTCTTCAGTGATGTTAGGAATCGAAAAGGTATTCGGAAAGCCCAACAATTTACCTCAATTTAGGATAGACTCTTGAATTTTGAGGAGTCAAAATAGGATGAACGGATTATTTACCCTCAGGCAAATATAATACAAGCCCAAACAAAAAAATATAAACAAGTCTAAATTGAAAACAACGTTCAAACCTATGATTACGTTGGATAAAAACCGCAATTTTTATACGTGTGCATGCAAAACAATTTTTTTGTTAGAGGGGTCTAAATACAGCACAAACAACATTTTCCAAAAGACCAAAAAAGTGAAAAAGTATATTTTAACAAAACGCATTTGACTAACAGGTCGAACAACAAATGTTCTTAAATCCTGCTGACTGCCATTGGCGATTGCCAAATAAACGGATCACCGATGTAATAAATGGATCTTAATTTTAAATTTAATACTATACAGAAAACAATAAACTTGCGGAGAGGATGATATACCGCAAACAAAAGGTGCAAAGGTTTTTGTACACCACATCCGGATTTCGACAAATAATGTCTCTTCAGTGATGTTAGGAATCGAAAAGGTATTTGGAAAGCCCAACAATTTACCTCAATTTAGGATAGACTCTTGAATTTTGAGGAGTCAAAATAGAATGAACGGATTATATAAACCGTAAGGCAAATATAATACAAGCCCAAACAAAAAAATATAAACAAGTCTAAATTGAAAACAACGTTCAAACCGATGATTGCGTTGGATAAAAACCGCATTTTTTATACGTGTGCATGCAAAACAATTTTTTTGTTAGAGGGGTCTAAATACAGCACAAACAACATTTTCCAAAAAACCAAAAAAGTGAAAAAGTATATTTTAACAAAACGCATTTGACTAACAGGTCGAACAACAAATGTTCTTAAACCCTGCTGACTGCCATTGGCGATTGCCAAATAAACGGATCACTGATCTAATAAATGGATCTTAATTTTAAATTTAATACTAAACAGAAAACAATAAACTTGCAGAGAAGATGATATACTGCAAACAAAAGGTGCAAAGGTTTTTGTACACCACATCCAGATTTCGACAAATAATGTCTCTTCAGTGATGTTAGGAATTGAAAAGGTATTTGCAAAGCCCAACAATTTACCTCAACTAAGGATAGACTCTTGAATTTTGAGGAGTCAAAATAGAATGAACGGATTATATAAACCCTAAGGCAAATATAATACAAGCCAAAACAAAAAAATATAAACAAGTCTAAATTGAAAACAACGTTCAAACCTATGATTGCGTTGGATAAAAACCGCAATTTTTATACGTGTGCATGCAAAACAAATTTCTTGTTAGAGGGGTCTAAATACAGCACAAACAACATTTTCCAAAAAACCAAAAAAATGAAAAAGTATATTTTAACAAAACGCATTTGACTAACAGGTCGAACAACAAATGTTCTTAAACCCTGCTGACTGCCATTGGCGATTTCCAAATAAACGGATCACCGATGTAATAAATGGATCTTAATTTTAAATTTAATACTAAACAGAAAACAATAAACTTGCGGAGAAGATGATATACCGCAAACAAAAGGTGCAAAGGTTTTTGTACCTCAATTTAGGATAGACTCTTGAATTTTGATGAGTTAAATAGGATGAACAGATTATATAAACTCTAAGGCAAATTAATACAAGCCCAAACGAAAAAATATAAACGAGTCTAAATTGAAAACAACGTTCAAACCTATGATTGCGTTGGATAAAAACCGCAATTTTTATACGTGTGCATGCAAAACAAATTTTTTGTTAGATGGGTCTAAATACAGCACAAACAACATTTTCCAAAAGAGCAAAACAGTGAAAAAGTATATTTTAACATAACGCATTTGACTAACAGGTCGAAAAACAAATGTTCTTAAACCGTGCTGACTGCCATTGGCGATTGCCAAATAAACGGATCACCGATGTAATAAATGGATCTTAATTTTAAATTTAATACTAAACAGAAAACAATAAACTTGCAGAGAAAATGATATACCGCAAACAAAAGGTGCAAAGGTTTTTGTACACCATATCCGGATTTCGACAAATAATGTCTCTTCAGTGATGTTAGGAATCGAAAAGGTATTTGGAAAGCATAACAATTTACCTCAATTTAGGATAGACTCTTGAATTTTGAGGAGTCAAAATAGAATGAACGGATTATATAAACCGTAAGGCAAATATAATACAAGCCCAAACAAAAAAATATAAACAAGTTTAAATTGAAAACAACGTTCAAACCTATGATTGCGTTGGATAAAAACCGAAATTTTTATACGTGTGCATGCAAAACAAATTTCTTGTTGGAGGGGTCTAAATACAGCACAAACATTTTTCAAAAGACCAAAAAAGTGAAAAAGTATATTTTAACAAAACGCATTTGACTAGCAGGTCGAACAACAAATGTTCTTAAAGCCTGCTGACTGCCATTTGCGATTGCCAAATAAACGGATCACCGAAGTAATAAATGGATCTTAATTTTAAATTTAATACTAGACAGAAAACAATAAACTTGCGGAGAAGATGATATACCGCAAACAAAAGGTGCAAAGGTTTTTGTACACCATATCCGGATTTCGACAAATACTGTCTCTTCAGTGATGTTAGGAATCGAAAAGGTATTTGGAAAGCCCAACAATTTACCTCAATTTAGGATAGACTCTTGAATTTTGAGGAGTCAAAATAGGATGAACGGATTATATAAACCCTAAGGCAAATATAATACAAGCCCAAACGAAAAAATATAAACAAGTCTAAATTGAAAACAACGTTCAAACCTATCATTGCGTTGGATAAAAACCGCAATTTGTATACGTGTGCATGCAAAACACTTTTTTTGTTAGAGAGGTCTAAATACAGCACAAACAACATTTTCCAAAAGACCAAAAAAGTGAAAAAGTATATTTTAACAAAACGCATTTGACTAACAGGTCGAACAACAAATGCTCTTAAACCCTGCTGACTGCCATTGGCGATTGCCAAATAAACGGATCACCGATGTAATAAATGGATCTTAATTTTAAATTTAATACTAAACAGAAAACAATAAACTTGCGGAGAAGATGATATACCGCAAACAAAGGCGACAAATAATGTCTCTTCAGTGATGTTAGGAATCGAAAAGGTATTCGGAAAGCCCAACAATTTACCTCAATTTAGGATAGACTCTTGAATTTTGAGGAGTCAAAATAGGATGAACGGATTATATAAACCTTATGGCAAATATAACACAAGCCCAAACAAAAAAATATAAACAAGTCTAAATTGAAAACAACGTTCAAACCTATGATTGCGTTGGATAAAAACCGCAATTTTTTGTACGTGTGCATGCAAAACAATTTTTTTGTTAGAGGGGTCTAAATACAGCACAAACAACATTTTCCAAAAGACAAAAAAAGTGAAAAAGTATATTTTAACAAAACGCATTTGACTAACAGGTCGAACAACAAATGTTCTTAAACCCTGCTGACTGCCATTGGCGATTGCCAAATAAACGGATCACCGATGTAATAAATGGATCTTAATTTTAAATTTAATACTAAACAGAAAACAATAAACTTGCGGAGAAGATGATATACCGCAAACAAAAGGCGACAAATAATGTCTCTTCAGTGATGTTAGGAATCGAAAAGGTATTCGGAAAGCCCAACAATTTACCTCAATTTAGGATAGACTCTTGAATTTTGAGGAGTCAAAATAGGATGAACGGATTATATAAACCTTATGGCAAATATAACACAAGCCCAAACAAAAAAATATAAACAAGTCTAAATTGAAAACAACGTTCAGACCTATGATTGCGTTGGATAAAAACTGCAATTTTTATACGTGTGCATGCAAAACAAATTTCTTGTTAGAGGGGTCTAAATACAGCACAAACAACATTTTCCAAAAGACCAAAAAAGTGAAAAAGTATATTTTAACAAAACGCATTTGACTAACAGGTCGAACAACAACTGTTCTTAAAGCCTGCTGACTGCCATTGGCGATTGCCAAATAAACGGATCACCGATGTAATAAATGGATCTTAATTTTAAATTTACTACTAAACAGAAAACAATAAACTTGCGGAGAAGATGATATACCGCAAACAAAAGGTGCAAAGGTTTTTGTACACCATATCCGGATTTCGACAAATAATGTCTCTTCAGTGATGTTAGGAATCGAAAAGGTATTTGGAAAGCCCAACAATTTACCTCAATTTAGGATAGACTCTTGAATTTTGAGGAGTCAAAATAGGATGAACGGATTATATAAACCGTAAGGCAAATATAATACAAGCCCAAACAAAAAAATATAAACAAGTCTAAATTGAAAACAACGTTTAAACCTATGATTGCGTTGGATAAAAACTGCAATTTTTATACGTGGGCATGCAAAACAAATTTTTTGTTAGAGGGGTCTAAATACAGCACAAACAACATTTTCCAAAAGACCAAAAGAGTGAAAAAGTATATTTTAACAAAACGCATTTGACTAACAGGTCGAACAACAAATGTTCTTAAACCCTGCTGACTGCCATTGGCGATTGCCAAATAAACGGATCACCGATGTAATAAATGGATCTTAATTTTAAATTTAATACTAAACAGAAAACAATAAACTTGCGGAGAAGATGATATACCGCAAACAAAAGGTGCAAAGGTTTTTGTACACCATATCCGGATTTCGACAAATAATGTCTTTTCAGTGATGTTAGGAATCGAAAAGGTATTCGGAAAGCCCAACAATTTACCTCAATTTAGGATAGACTCTTGAATTTTGAGGAGTCAAAATAGGATGAACGGATTATATAAACCTTATGGCAAATATAATACAAGCCCAAACAAAAAAATATAAACAAGTCTAAATTGAAAACAACGTTCAAACCTATGATTGCGTTGGATAAAAACTGCAATTTTTATACGTGTGCATGCAAAACAAATTTCTTGTTAGAGGGGTCTAAATACAGCACAAACAACATTTTCCAAAAGACCAAAAAAGTGAAAAAGTATATTTTAACAAAACGCATTTGACTAACAGGTCGAACAACAAATGTTCTTAAAGCCTGCTGACTGCCATTGGCGATTGCCAAATAAACGGATCACCGATGTAATAAATGGATCTTAATTTTAAATTTACTACTAAACAGAAAACAATAAACTTGCGGAGAAGATGATATACCGCAAACAAAAGGTGCAAAGGTTTTTGTACACCATATCCGGATTTCGACAAATAATGTCTCTTCAGTGATGTTAGGAATCGAAAAGGTATTTGGAAAGCCCAACAATTTACCTCAATTTAGGATAGACTCTTGAATTTTGAGGAGTCAAAATAGGATGAACGGATTATATAAACCGTAAGGCAAATATAATACAAGCCCAAACAAAAAAATATAAACAAGTCTAAATTGAAAACAACGTTTAAACCTATGATTGCGTTGGATAAAAACTGCAATTTTTATACGTGGGCATGCAAAACAAATTTTTTGTTAGAGGGGTCTAAATACAGCACAAACAACATTTTCCAAAAGACCAAGAGAGTGAAAAAGTATATTTTAACAAAACGCATTTGACTAACAGGTCGAACAACAAATGTTCTTAAAGCCTGCTGACTGCCATTGGCGATTGCCAAATAAACGGATCACCGAAGTAATAAATGGATCTTTATTTTAAATTTAATACTAGACAGAAAACAATAAACTTGCGGAGAAGATGATATACCGCAAACAACAGGTGCAAAGGTTTTTGTACACCATATCCGGATTTCGACAAATAATGTCTCTTCAGTGATGTTAGGAATCGAAAAGGTATTTGGAAAGCCCAACAATTTACCTCAATTTAGGATAGACTCTTGAATTTTGAGGAGTCAAAATAGGATGAACGGATTATATAAACCCTACGGCAAATATAATACAAGCCCAAACGAAAAAATATAAACAAGTCTAAATTGAAAACAACGTTCAAACCTATGATTGCGTTGGATAACAACCTCAATTTTTATACGTGTGCATGCAAAACAATTTTTTTGTTAGAGGGGTCTAAATACAGCACAAACAACATTTTCCAAAAGACCAAAAAAGTGAAAAAGTATATTTTAACAAAACGCATTTGACTAACAGGTCGAACAACAAATGTTCTTAAACCCTGCTGACTGCCATTGGCGATTGCCAAATAAACGGATCACCGATGTAATAAATGGATCTTAATTTTAAATTTAATACTAAACAGAAAACAATAAACTTGCGGAGAAGATGATATACCGCAAACAAAAGGTGCAAAGGTTTTTGTACACCATATCCGGATTTCGACAAATAATGTCTTTTCAGTGATGTTAGGAATCGAAAAGGTATTCGGAAAGCCCAACAATTTACCTCAATTTAGGATAGACTCTTGAATTTTGAGGAGTCAAAATAGGATGAACGGATTATATAAACCTTATGGCAAATATAATACAAGCCCAAACAAAAAAATATAAACAAGTCTAAATTGAAAACAACGTTCAAACCTATGATTGCGTTGGATAAAAACTGCAATTTTTATACGTGTGCATGCAAAACAATTTTTTTGTTAGAGGGGTCTAAATACAGCACAAACAACATTTTCCAAAAGACCAAAAAAGTGAAAAAGTATATTTTAACAAAACGCATTTGACTAACAGGTCGAACAACAACTGTTCTTAAAGCCTGCTGACTGCCATTGGCGATTGCCAAATAAACGGATCACCGATGTAATAAATGGATCTTTATTTTAAATTTAATACTAGACAGAAAACAATAAACTTGCGGAGAAGATGATATACCGCAAACAAAAGGTGCAAAGGTTTTTGTACACCATATCCGGATTTCGACAAATAATGTCTCTTCAGTGATGTTAGGAATCGAAAAGGTATTTGGAAAGCCCAACAATTTACCTCAATTTAGAATAGACTCTTGAATTTTGAGGAGTCAAAATAGGATGAACGGATTATATAAACCCTACGGCAAATATAATACAAGCCCAAACGAAAAAATATAAACAAGTCTAAATTGAAAACAACGTTCAAACCTATGATTGCGTTGGATAAAAACCGCAATTTTTATACGTGTGCATGCAAAACAATTTTTTTGTTAGAGGGGTCTAAATACAGCACAAACAACATTTTCCAAAAGACAAAAAAAGTGAAAAAGTATATTTTAACAAAACGCATTTGACTAACAGGTCGAACAACAAATGTTCTTAAACCCTGCTGACTGCCATTGGCGATTGCCAAATTAACGGATCACCGATGTAATAAATGGATCTTAATTTTAAATTAAATACTAAACAGAAAACAATAAACTTGCGGAGAAGATGATATACCGCAAACAAAAGGTGCAAAGGTTTTTGTACACCATATCCGGATTTCGACAAATAATGTCTCTTCAGTGATGTTAGGAATCGAAAAGGTATTCGGAAAGCCCAACAATTTACCTCAATTTAGGATAGACTCTTGAATTTTGAGGAGTCAAAATAGGATGAACGGATTATATAAACCTTATGGCAAATATAATACAAGCCCAAACAAAAAAATATAAACAAGTCTAAATTGAAAACAACGTTCAGACCTATGATTGCGTTGGATAAAAACTGCAATTTTTATACGTGTGCATGCAAAACAAATTTCTTGTTAGAGGGGTCTAAATACAGCACAAACAACATTTTCCAAAAGACCAAAAAAGTGAAAAAGTATATTTTAACAAAACGCATTTGACTAACAGGTCGAACAACAAATGTTCTTAAAGCCTGCTGACTGCCATTGGCGATTGCCAAATAAACGGATCACCGATGTAATAAATGGATCTTAATTTTAAATTTACTACTAAACAGAAAACAATTAACTTGCGGAGAAGATGATATACCGCAAACAAAAGGTGCAAAGGTTTTTGTACACCATATCCGGATTTCGACAAATAATGTCTCTTCAATGATGTTAGGAATCGAAAAGGTATTTGGAAAGCCCAACAATTTACCTCAATTTAGGATAGACTCTTGAATTTTGAGGAGTCAAAATAGGATGAACGGATTATATAAACCCTACGGCAAATATAATACAAGCCCAAACGAAAAAATATAAACAAGTCTAAATTGAAAACAACGTTCAAACCTATGATTGCGTTGGATAAAAACCGCAATTTTTATACGTGTGCATGCAAAACAAATTTCCTAACACATACAACAATTGCTATAAAAGCAGTGGATGTTTACTTTCAGACAACAGAATGACTACAGAAAAAACAACGGTAGGTATACATATTTGTTCGATAAACATTTGTGTACGAATTAATAAGCATTATTTGTCATTCAAGTATACAAATATATGCAAACTATTAGATATTAAGTAATATGTATTTTTTTCTAGCTTCAAAAAACAATACGATACGTGTTCAAACATTAACAATATTACAAAACATTGTATGATTACTTTTTATTTTTAGATACAACTATACAACCGTCACTCAAAACCACAGAAAACAGAGAACTTAACGGTAAGTGTACATGTTTGTTAAATAGGCATTTTGTATAAGAAATGATAAGCTAAATTTCTTAAGCTACAAATTATAAAGCACGTGTCAACAGTTGACAACTTAATCATTATTAATTGTTTGCTTATTGTTCCGACAAGGGGTACAACAGTTAAATCTGAATTCAACGTGCACAAAATTATATTTTTGCCACCAAAATCGCGAAATGGCATTTAATCATCTATTTAAGTGTATTTAGTTTCATCGTCCAGTAAACTGTTTTCAATATAATGAAAAGTTGTTACATTTTACGTGATAATCATTATAGTACATACATGTATGAATATTCAATGCGATACAAGACGTGACATGCATTTGTTGAGATAACTAGGAAATCCATCTCGCGTATCTAAATAGCGATTATTAGATATGATAAAGATCACATTGTATTTAAATGTTATATTTGTTTTAGATTCAAGCCTCAAGCCGATATCTATTTATTTCATTTCGGTTGCTTCTTTGACGTTTATGCTGGTGATTGGTACTGTAGAAGATACACTGGTATCAGAAGCCAAAAGAGAGACACAAAAGAGAATAACATCCAACAAATCAGTCAAACTGTAGAAAGATAAAACAATATTACTAGTAACCTCTGTTAGCGTCAAAATATATACATATACAATCAGTTTCAATAAATCATAAACATTGACAAATTGAATCGACAAAACGATGATATTTCAACACTTTGGAACTGCGACACCATTTATTCCTTCCTGTAGCTCGTAGAATGTGATAATATTTTTCAACTCTACTTCTCGACGTAGAAGCAGTCATGGTCATCGTCATTATACATCATCAACTCTGCATGATGTCTCTTTTAATAACTTACTACCATTTATACAATAGCCGTTAGATATTCATCACATTAGCACATCACACGACACTTTTTTTCATTACCCCTTTTCAAAACTTCATCATATCGTGACTTATTTTTAGAAATTGACAACGAAGGTCGGTTGAAAACAAAACTTTACGTCAAAAGAGATCATTTCAGCCTTCACATTGTAAACTTTTCATTTCTATGTAGCAACATTCCAGCAGTATATATCTCCCAGTTGATACGATATTCCTGGGCTTGTATTTCCTATCAGGATTCCCATGATAGAGGGTTGCTACTCACACGATAGCTATTACACCAAAAGTGTCAAATGGTGAAGTTAGAATAATCTCTTCGTAAAGTTTGCGGATGCCATCACGAGTTGGTTGACCGTTATGGAATATCCGTTTCACAGATGATATCTGATATGTTCCTTATGTCGTATCAACAATCCTTTCCCTTTTCACGAATGTGACCTATCGAATAAGACTATTTACCGGGTTTGTAATCATATAAACAACACGACAGGTGCCACATGCAATTAAATATGTTGGAAATCATTTACAATTGTGAACCATATCTCATTATTGCAAATCTTTCTCGGATTTTTCAATGTATAAGGGCTTTGTTTGGTTTGTTCTGTTCTCAAACGATTGTATTATTATCTTGTTTTGTCTCAAATAACACTGAAATGACATTAATTGTCGTACTGTCTAATTCGTACAGTTCCATAAACAGTAATTGAATAATAAAATACTTACTATTTCTAAACAAGACCTATATATTGTCTTGACCCGCGTCTTTATTCGCATATATTGTGGATACATGTACATACATACATTGTATTTAATTTGTATCAATCGGAAGACCAAATACAAAATAATTTCTTTTCATAACCCAAGAATAATGTGGAGAACGTTTTATATCCAGAAAATCATACACAAGGACAGAATGACAACAGACAAACCTGATTACTAGACCTACTTTCACTTTTGCAATGCATATAATGCTATTATTTATAACAAGACATTACTATTCTTTTTTCTGAAAGTATGTACTCAATTAGATGCAACTTTAGTTAACTGATTGATAAGTTATATGAATCCATTCGGAATACACAAACCAAGTACCTAATACAACCTGAGGAAGGGGATTAACTCATCAGTAGCGAAATTGGCTTCGACAATGAAACAGCGGCTCCCGCTATTCCTGCAGGATTCGCTTAGTTCGCCACATGAATATAAAATAACAATACAATGCAACTTAAACTAATGTGTTTTATGCAGATAACTATTTATTATTTACTTTGCCACCTTCATGTCCCATGTTACCGTTAAAATGTCCATGTTCCAATTCGTACCCAAATCCTTGCATCTTTTACACGATTCTTTTGTGTTTAAAGAGACTCGTCACTAATACAGTTTTACTAATTACTGATGCATGCATAAAATTGTCTTCTATCATTCTATTGAGTCATTTTCTCTGGCTATGTCTATATTATGAATGGTTTAACTTCCATACTCCCTTTTTCCTGTTGCAACACACCACGTAGTCAAAAGGTACTCAACACAGAGCTTAAACATCATGATTTCCATCCACCATCACACGATATGTATTAAGGTTTCTACACATTTCGAATTCACTTGTCTTGCATGAACACATGTCTTATCATGTTCAACTCAAAGCAAATATATTCTTTTGAGCTTACAAATTGTCTTTAACATCTGGCCTTAAAGTCATAAAACTTTCGAGTCAGTTTTTTGTACTCATACTCCAAAATCAACCAATCAAAATGTTGGATTTCATGTTTCGAGCATGATATTTGTGCTCCGAGCACTGAGCAAAGTTTTATGAGTTCAACCCCTGGTCTTATAGGCAGTTCGATCTTCAAATCATCGTTATCAATCTATTCAAACTTTAGCTGAAATACAAGAGGTGTTTAGATTACCTTAGGTGTATTTGGCAAAAGTTTTAGGAATTTTGGTCCTCAATGCTTCTTCAACTTCGTACTTTATTTTGGCCTTTTTTTGATTCGAGCGTCACTGGTGAGTCTTTTGTAGACGAAACGCGCGTCTGGCGTAAATACAAATTTTATCCTGGTATCTATGATGAGTTTATATATAACAGTTTGATGCCACTCATAAGTATACGTGTCTTACGAAAGATCGAGGCAAATTGTGTCTGCATGCTGGTTCAAAACGGGGAGGTTCTGACAAAGACGCAGTTTTTGGAGTTGCAAGTTTTACACGTATTGAGGTCACTATGTACTCAATTTAATTTTTGATTATAAACACAAACATTCTAACTAAAAAAGAATTAAAACAACACAGTTTGCATGGTCAGTCAGTTGAACACATTACTACACACCTGATTCGAAACTTGGAAAAAAGTTGTTTTACTTATACATTTCATTAACACAATCGCATTTGTTATATATACACATAAAGCGTATTGCATCCTTTGTGCTAGTTGCAGTTTCTGTTTCGAATCAAAGCTACTCTTTTTTTTCTCTCAGTTTTTGACAGGGTTCGTGTTGCTCAGTTTTGAGTTTTCTATGTTTTGTGTTGTGTACTGGTGTTTGTCGGTCATTTTAGCCATGGTGTTGGTAATTTATAATGTCTTATGATCTTGAATGTTCGTTTCGGTTGTTTTTTTTGGTCTCTAATTTACTCGAAAGACAATTAGTAGACACACATAATCTTTATCATATGATCCTACTCTTAAAGTTACGATTTCAAACCTGTTTAAGAGCATGCATGACAATCAAAGTCGTACGCATATCAGGTTCGTCATGGTTGCTGTTAAGTTTGAACAGGTCAGTGATAGTTTTTGCTAAAATGCATTTTGCAATTTGAGCTAATGTTATTTCATTATTACGTTCTGTTGAACTAGGTTTGTGTTTGGTGTTAGCAAACAATAAAATGTCATTATAAGTGGAGGAAGCAATCATTTCTTACTTAGGTAAAAGGGAACGACTTTTAATTACAACAAACGTTTGAAGACATATATTTCGTTAACATCAACAACAAAGGTAGCCCTTGAAATACGGCAAAGCTGAGATTTTAATAAATCTATATTCATGTCACCAAATGCCATATAATTTTTAATCAAAACGTATGCGAAATATTTCGGAGAGAAATTGACAAAGAGATGCTTTTTTTTTCTCGAATCGAAGACAAAGATTGAATTTTCATTAATAATTCAGGGTTCAGTCTTGGTTTAAAGAAATGGCTAAAAGGACTTGGCCAATAAGAATAAACTAAATAGTGACGTCATTTAATAAAGACTTTTCTCTTATACGATTTCAGGATTGTATTGGAGATTAAAACTATCTCCTGCTCTACATATTTATGTTTTGTTCTTCGTTAGGTTCTCAAATGTTTTAACATTGACCAAGGGATACAACCGAGTGTATTTGCAGATACCATTAACTGACTATTACATTTCAGTCCCGCATAATGACCAGAGAGATATTTTTTCTCCCTCTCGCAAACAAACACATAAAACTCATCGCAACCCAGAGAATTATCTCATTTACATTGATAATGCAGTTTATATATACACTTCAAATGAATTTTCATGCTCTAATTGTTTTAATGCTGTTGTTTTTATTATTTATGTTTGATTTTTGGTCATGTGATAGTACATTTAAAAGTCATATTACTATTAGATAGACAAACACAGGTTTTTCAACCATCCTTTGTTATAAAAAAGTAACAGTGGACATAAACTATTTGGATCCGCTTTTTGTATATATTGAATAATGTATTCAAGTAATCAACAAACTATCTTCATATGTATTAACATAACACGCATATATTTCTCGTAAAAGAGGGACGAAAGATACCAGAGAGACAGTCAAACTCATAGATCGAAAACAAACTGACAACGCCATGGCCAAAAATAAAAAGACAAACAGACAAATAATAGTACAGATGACACAACATAGAAAACCAAAGACTAAGCAACACGAACCCCACCAAAAACTGAGGGGGTGATCTAAGGTGCTCCGGAAGGGTAAGCAGATCCTGCTCCACATGTGGCACCTGTCGTGTTGCTTATGTTATTACAAATCCGGTAAATAGTCTAATTCGGTAAGTCACATTCGTGAAAAGGGAGGGTATTGTAGTTACGACATAAGGAACATATCCGATATCATCTAAAGTGTTCAATAGTAAAAACACTTTAATTTTACGTAACCTATTGAAGCATGCACAACATTGTTTTGCACAAGGATTCCACTTATATCAATCTAAAAAAATATCTTGATATGAAACACGATGTATTTTGTTAAGCTAAATTTATATTTAAGTTCAAAATGTCATTTCAATAAAGAATTTTCAACTCATATTTTGTTATCAAAAAATTGTGTGTCGCGGGAAAAAAGACCTTTATTTGACGTGTCAACGAATTTGGTAGGTTCTCTCTTTCTGGGAATCGGTAGAATGTGTTTTGTCTACTTTATTTGCTTTTTAAGCAAAACATATATATCGTGTATTGTATGTAAACAAAATATTTAAAAATCAATTACATGATGTTTCTCCTACAGCCAGACACCTGTTTGAAGTGATAAGTACAAACAACTCGAGTATTGGAAGTGTGTGGGATTATTGTATGAAATATACGGAGTTTGAAATTGTATTCATAAAACTAAGGAGTTCAAGTACAGGATGCAATTCATTGTTACATGTATTTGCAAAACATTGAAAAAATACGTCAACATGCGGCTATTAAAACAATTGATAACACTTATTAAATTATGAACACGGTATTGTTCTATTCGTGGATCATCCTTGTTTTGATCTTTTCCGTTGAACGATATTTGGATAATGTCAATTTTACATATTCTAAAAGATCAATTTATGAGCAATGTTTAAAAGTTAACTTTACTCTTCAGAGTGAAAACTGTAACGCTCATCGTGCATAATTCATAATAAAATCTAAATAAAGTACCAGTGATTAAACATAAAATGTCATGGTATATTTTTCTTTATTTCTTTTTTAATCATACACCAGTGCATTATTTATTACCACTGCGAAGGGATAATAATCAGTATACCAACAATCTTTTTTTTTTTGGAAATACGTCACTTTACACGACGCGTACCACATTTTGAGTAAGATTTACTTACCACTCCGGATAACCTGAGATCATCCACAGTTTTTTGTGTGTTCGTTTTGCTCAGACTTTTCTATACCGTTGTTTTTGTCTGTTGGTCCTTTCCACGAATGTCCACATATTGAGCAAAATTTGCTAACCCTTTTGGATAAACTAAAATCACCCACAGTTTTTTGTGTTTTGCTCAGACTTTAGTTTCCATGTTGTGTTTTTATACTGTTGTTTATCTGTTGGTCCTTTACATTTTAAATTAAGCCACGGCAATGTAAGTTGTATTCGAAGCATAGGTTTAAGTGTCTCTTCAAAACCTTACGTCTCTCTTTTAAATGTTTAATTTTATTGTTTAAATTTGTTAGTGTTCATTTGTTCTTCAGTCATAGTGTACTTTCGAGATATTTTTAATCAGAACAGCACAAAAATTAACAGTGTTCTTGTAACAATGGTTTGCACAAACAGTTGGCTTTCCTATACGTGGTTTGATAGTCAGCTTAGTCTTTAATTTAACAAAACGGACAGGAACAAGTTAACCAAAATACTAAAAAAGTGGGAAATTAACATAAAAAACAAACTGTTTTTTGTAAGCAGTCACTGTCATTCAAGAACAATGGACTTATGACACACGAAATCTTTATATGATAAGTTATTTGTATGCATTTATCATTTCAATCATCAAGATCTTTTATATTCTAGAATATAAATATGATAAACCTTTATACAAATAATTTACTCATCCGTCGTATATGACGCAGCCGCCGGATTTTAATACCTATGTCTCGAATAATGTGACTTTCCTTAATAATCTATGATTTTTTTAAGTGTCTTTGCATTGTGTAAGAGATAGATCATTAGTAAACTATGTTTAAGTACATACCAATATATTGATACGAGTCACTTTTTTTGATATATATACATGTCAATTTCTGTGTCATTTTAGTCTTTTAAGGAAGAGTTGTTTCATTTGCAATCATATCACATCTTCTTTTCATATTTAGAATTTTAAGATTATTCAAACTTTTACTAAACAAACTTAGTATAAAGTTTATTCATAAAAGTACAACAATACAGAATATTTTTTATTATATTCACATATGTAAAAAAAAAATTACTTTACAAAGGCAAACATTATGAAATGTAAACATTACACACACTAATAATCCCCATAGTTTCAGTAAGAATAAGTTTTACAACAGCACATGACAGCACAACATAGACGGTTTTTATCCAGACAAAAAAAATTTAACTACATAACAGATAAACATGACATAAAATGATCAATAGAATATCTATTTGTACTACATTATATTACTATAATATTACGATAGTTATATTAAAAAATATGAAAATGTGCCCGATAATTACAATCATGGTAAATGAATCCCGTAATAACGGAGCTAAACATTTTTAGTATGTATTTTTGAAAAAAATGTTGCAATATAAAGGTACACAAAAATTACAAGCATTAAACTGACAACGTATGTATATAATGATATTAACTAATATATAGTTATTTTGCACTTGTTATGCCTTTAAAGCTTTAAGGGTGTTCACCTTACATAATACTCATATTTATCAGTTTGATTTTGATGTGAATTATAGCGTGTATGCCTTCTCCACGCTTTTTTTAATGTATGTAACTAAAATTGACCTGCGTTCGTTTTATGTTTACTACAATGTTTGTACATGTCTTTTACTATTTTCTTTGATAATTGTTTCGTTTTTCTTTTCGATTGGTTCATCTACCAGCTCTAGATATTGTACGCTATGACATCTAGAATATAACCTTATCTTTTCATCTCTGTTGGATTTAAGAGATTGATAAAGATTTGTGTATAACAAGTTCACTTTAGAGAGACGATTGTGTTCATCAGATTCACTATGGCTGTCTCCTGTCTGCGGCAGCGTAGGTTGTAACGGCTGATAAGGATTTAGATAACCGTCGTTCGGTAACCTAATGCCATCTGATGATTCGCTAGAATTGTCATCACTTAAATCGCCTTGTTCTAAAGATGATATTACGAAGAAGTCAGACATCTTTCGCTCATCGATTTCTTCGTATTCATGGCCTGTCCCTATTTCTGTTGAAATGTTTTGACTTGTTTCGAGGTCAACTTCTTCGTCAGCTTGGCGGTTATTACCTAGTATTTGGTTCTCAGAATTTCGATTAACGTTTGCTTTTTTGGATTTTTGGTGGACACACAGGCACACAATGATGAAAATGAGAATAAGAAAAGTGCTGACTCCACATATTGAGTAAATGAAAACTTCTGCATTTATTAAACCTACAAGACAACAAGAATTTCCTTAAAGTAACTGAAAACGAACATGACAAATAAAAAATTCAAGTAATGCAAAAAAATATTACCATAACGCACCTTTTGAAAATGGAGTGAAATAAAAAGCCTGCATGTTTGATAAAAAAAAAGTTGTTAAAAAGAAAGCATTGACGGTATTGGGCATCTTTTATCAGTACTTCGGAACTGTTATGAAAATATCGTTTTATTGTTGTTTGCTCTTTTTGGGATACTATTCTCAAATATAAAATATATCTTCATCATGCTAATTTCTCATTTTCTTATCTTTTGCCTTCATTTTTTTTTTTAGTTTATTCTTGATTTTCAAATGTTGGCGCATCTTGCATCACTGACGAATTATCAGTTGTCAAAATGAGCATCTGGTGAAAAATAAAATGATAGTATAGTATTATCAAAAAGTATTCCTTTTTCATCAAACATTCGGAGTGTATCTGAATGATCGTTTTCAACCACATTTACATAGAAATCTACATTTTTTATCAGAAATTGTGTGGATCATACCACCTGTATAGTGTTTTAATGGACTAATGTTGTATAGGTTTGTACAACTATTTGTCAATGAATGCTCACTTGAAACGCAGTCTGAAATAAGTTTATCTATTAAACTAATGTATCAGTATATAAATAACACATAGCTGAGAAGGTGATAGAGCAGATTGTTACCCCGAGAAAATATTGTCAACCGCGGTGAAGCCAAGGTTGACAATGTTTTTTCGAGGGGTACCAATCTGCTCTATCACCCTCTCAGCTATGTGTTGTTTAATCTATTATACTGAATGTCTTATCATTATTGTCTTTTACAGATGAATTTTATTGTACAAGTATTTTCTATGACGTCACGTACATAACAACGTTACGGGTATTAGAAAAAACAACAAAAGTTAAGCTTACATACATTTTGCAAACATAAGCTTTTGAAATTGCAGATTTCAACATAGACATTCGTGAGGGTATGAATTATTTATTTATGGAAACAATAAAACATTTCGATAAATAATTTAAATTTACCTAAGCCGTCTTCTTTTCTCGGAAATGTTTTTATCAAAACAGATGTGAGAGGAACAGCTTCCGTCGTGGCTGCATGTGTTGTTGGACTGCTTTCTGAAATGCAATTAAAAACGCAGTGTAACTTCATCAAACCTTACCAAACAATTACCATATAGTGAGCATAACGGATATATCATGAGTGTGTTTTAAATTTGATTGAGTACGTGCATTAACACGAGCACAACTCGATTATTAGCACCCGAGTGTTTTAAGCGTGACGTAGTAGCATATAGTGCTATATTAATGATATATATATGGCAGTCAGCAGGGTTTAAGAACATTTGTTGTTCGACCTGTTAGTCAAATGCGTATTGTTAAAATATACTTTTTCACTTTTTTGGTCTTTTGGAAAATGTTGTTTGTGCTGTATTTAGACACCTCTAACAAGATTGATTGATTGATTGTTGGTTGCTTAACGTCCAGTGGCAAATATTTCATGCATATTCAGGACGAGAACAAGTTCAAAATAAATACAATAGGTAGGTTCTGTAATAGATTATGGGATTATGGTCGGATAAATTTAGACTGCCACGGGAAATGAGGGTATATTGGATAGGGACAGAAAATTTGTTTTGAATGCACACGTATAAAAATTGCGGTTTTTATCCAACGCAATCATAGGTTTGAACGTTGTTTTCAATTTAGACTTGTTTATATATATATATTATATGTATATATAAGTGCCTAAGAATGCTATTTTTAGACACTATATATATATAGAAGTCTATAAAAAGGACCAACCAGCAACTTTACTATGTACCGGATCGTCTAGAATAGACGATACTGTGCAGATAAGGAAAAAATTATATCAGTCTAAAAATTTGCACAACGATACTAATATAAGATGGTATTATACGAAGATGTTGTTATTAAATCGTGTTGTCAAATATTTCGGCTTAACAAAAGCCTTCGTCGGTGTCAATAATTTTAACAATACTGATTGTAGGTTAAAAATAGATCAGTAATACAGGTAAGTTTTAGTTTATTGATTTTAATCCATAATCTTGAACATCATAATATAAACAAAACTCGATACTCTAATATATGTGACTGTGTATATTTACATTCCAAAATGAGTGAAAAACAAAACTTAGTATTTCTTATTGATGCCGTTTGGATGATGTACATTTAGTTCCTTTATCCAAAAGCTTTCCCGAACCTGTCGCTGGGCATCACTCCAGTGAATGTTCTGTTCAATCACTAGGATTTTCATGCGATTAAAGTCCTCAAGTTTGTGACCTGATTGTCTGAAATGCTGAGAAACTGGGAGAAGTGGCTTCTTAGAGATATCACTCCTATGGCCATTGAGGCGTTTGTGGAAAGGCTGCTTTGACTCACCAACATATTGGAGGCCACAAACCGAACATTCCAGTATGTAAATAACGTTCATACTTTTGCAAGTAGCATTGCAAAATATTTTATAGTTATTTTCGGTTGCCTTACTGTGACACGTTGATGAATGCTGCATCTGTAGGCAGCATTTGCAGCGTTTTTCCTCACACAAACGACATTCTCCAGAAGTATTTCTATTATCAGACACATCAGCCCGCACTAGCAGGTTCCGCAGACTGTTGGGTTGCCTAAAAGATATCATGGGAGGCTCAGGAAAAATCTTTGATAGTTTGGAATTCTTTTCAACTGTTTTCCAATGCTCACGAATGACACTAAAGCTGTTTTTGAGGGATGGATGGTAAGTGAGAACACATGGAGTCCTTTTATTTTTCTTTTTATCTTTGTATTCTAAAAGTTTACTCCTAGGAATTGATTCCGCTTTCTGAAAACTTTTTTTGAAATTTTTGTGTTTGTATCCCCTTCTCTTCAAACGGGTTTCAAGTTGATGTAGGTGTTTTTTGGTTGTTTTTGTGTTGGAACATATTCGCTTGACTCTTAGTGCCTGACTGTACGGGATGCTCTTAGTCAGATGAGGAGGATGGCAACTTTTAGGGGACAGATATTGATGAGTGTCAGTAGGTTTAGAATATAGATCTGTGGATATGATGCCATCTGTGAGCGAGCTGGAAGTATCGAGAAAGGCGATTTTGGATTAAGATTTCTCATGAGTAAATTTGATACTTTGATGTATGTTGTTGGCATGAGTGATGAAAGTATCTAAATCCTCGTCACTTTTATTCCATTTCATATCCACATCATCTATAAATCTAAACCAGGAAAGCGGTTTTTCGATGGAAGATTCAATGAGTTGTTTTTCAAATTTGCCCATGAATATGTTGGCATATGATGGAGCCATTTTGGTGCCCATAGCAGTTCCATTAACTTGCAAATAATGATATCCATCAAAAGTGAAGTTGTTTTTCTTTAGTACCAGCGTGAGCATTTTGACCAGGCATTCAGTAGGTGGATGTTTCACTGGTCTGGAATTCCAAACTTCTTTACATGCATCAATGCCATCTGCATGTGGAATATTTGTGTAGAGGGAGGTGACATCCATAGAAACAAGTGTCGTGTCGGAGGGAAGTGGATTTAAGGCCTGCATTTTTCTAAGATAATCGGTTGTATCTTTAATGTGAGATGGTAAGTTTTCAAAATGTTGACGAAGATGGAAGTCAACGAATTCCGATGTTTTTTCCGTCGGATGACCGTTCGCTGAAACTATAGGCCTTCCGAAGATCAGAGTCTAGTTTTTTTGGTAGAACCTTGCATCGCCAAGTTGTCGTTCAGCCTCTTGAATATAGGCAGATTTATCCATGACAACCCCTGCACTGCCTTTGTCTGCAGGTTTAATGACGATATTGTTGTTAGATCGTAAGTTTGTCAGTGCAGTCCGTTCTTCATTGGTACGATTGTCAAAAGGTTTATTGTTATTTCTGGTATTTCTAATAATATCCGACTTAAAGTTGTCAATAAATGATTCCAAGGTTGCATTTTTGCTCGGTTTTGGGATCCAAGAACTCTTTTTTATAAATTTGTAGTTTTTCTCGTCTTCTGAAATTTCTGAGTCACTATCCGAGCTTTTGTAGTTATTCTCCTTCGACGCGAAATATTCCTTAATGCGTAAACTTCTGGCAAAATTGTCAAGGTCTTCCGACAATTTAGTTTCATTGACAGGGGCAGGTAGAGGAGAGAAATTAAGGCCTCTCGAGAGAAGAGATGTTTCCGATTCTGTCAACTGGTGTTTGGAAAGATTGACCACAATGTTGGGGGGTGAATCAGTCCTTTGTGGTCTACGTTTAAAGCGTTTTATTCGTTTTCTCTTTTCCTCAGATGGTAAAGAAGGATGGATATATTCGATACCATCCCTGCGGAATTTTCGTTTTTGTCTTTCACTCAAATTTTTGGATTGTATGGTTGTTATGTTTTTAAGGCGAGTATTGATAGCATCACAATTGTCAGATGTTAGATCTCTTTTGCAGCTATTCAAAAGGGTATTAAATTCGCCATTAAGAGTTTTGAGATGTTCTTCGCAGTGTTGTTTGAGGAAGACCATCATCCTGATTTTTCCTGAGCCTCCCATGATAGCTTTTATGCAACCCAACAGTCTGCGGAACCTGCTAGTGCGGGCTGAAGTGACTGATAATAGAAGTACTTCTGGAGAATGTCGTTCGTGTGAGGAAAACCGCTGTAAATGCTGCCTACAGATGCAGCATTCATCAACGTTTCACAGTAAGGCAACCAAAAATAACTATAAGATATTTTGCAATGTTACTTGCAAAAGTATGAACGTTATTTACATACTGGAATGTTCGGTTTGTGGCCTCCAATATGTTGGTGAGTCAAAGCAGCCTTTCCACAAACGCCTCAATGGCCATAGGAGTGATATCTCTAAGAAGCCACTTCTTCCAGTTTCTCAGCATTTCAGACAATCAGGTCACAAACTTGATGACTTTAATCGCATGAAAATCCTAGTGATTGAACAGAACATTCACTGGAGTGATGCCCATTGATTATCGGTAAGGCTTTTGGATAAAGGAACTAAATGTACATCATCCAAACGGCATCAATAAGAAATACTAAGTTTTGTTTTTCACTCATTTTGGAATGTAAATATACACAGTCACGTATATTAGAGTATCGAGTTTTGTTTATATTATGATGTTCAAGATTATGGATTAAAATCAATAGACTAAAACTTACCTGTATTACTGATCTATTTTTAACCTACAATCAGTATTGTTAAAATTATTGACACCGACGAAGGCTATTTGTTAAGCCGAAATATTTGTCAACACGATTTAATAAACAACATCTTCGTATAATACCATCTTATATTAGTATCGTTGTGCAAATTTTTAGACTTATATATATATATATATATATATATAAATATGCTCCAATTCATCAGTCATAGTCAATTCCTCGCATATCTAGCTACTTTTTTTTCGATCATCTATTGTCATTTGGTTCCTTATCCAAGCTATTTAATATAGTTACGTTTATACACCACCAGCTTTCAAATGTGCAAGTTCTTGTTGTTGATTTTAAAACCAGGAAGGCGACTTTTAACAATCAAGTGTTAGCTCATCGAAGAAAGCAAATAATAACTAACTTTTGTCTGAACATAAATCAAGCTTGAACTGACGTTTATACATACAATTCCTTACAATTAATAGATAATTTGTGACAATCGCAAACCTAAATTGTATGTGAAATAACGGAAACATTCAAAATAACAATACTATGGATTATTGGTCGAATATCTGCTATAATTTTCTTTATTCACTTGCATAAAAGCCAAATAAATAAACAATGAAATTGATTTATATATTCATAAAAATATAATAAAACATTTTCATAACAACTTTCTTTCTTAATATGTAAAGTGATTTCAGTCTTTGATTAAGGTGTTATTGGCTTTTAACTAGCAGTCAATTACAGCTGATACTCTCATATCAGATCTGTACTTTATGTAGTTTGTTGATCGGATGTATAAGTATCGTGCTGTTTTCGAACTTTGTATTTGTTATGGGTACTTTTGCATAGGATCCATCAAATGAGTTAAGTCTTTTTCAACTTATTTTGATAGTGTGTTCTTAACTTGTATTGTTACACTACTTTCCCATGTTAATGGAGTGTTGCTTGGGGGTCTTCATAATTTTGCCTTTTACTTTTTTTTTCAGTTTTAAATTATTATAACATTCTTTTATTGGAATAACCGTCTTTAAAACTTGAAAGTACCACAATGAAAATTGTCATATCCCATTTCAATATCAATGATTTGATAAAGAATGCAAATAACTACGTTGCCTTATTACCAAATCTCTACTTTCAAGTCCTGAAAATTGCCTCTAATTTTCTTCAATGCCATTTGTTTTGATGTTCTGATGACACAGTAGTTCGAGAAAAGTTTATAATGACATTGACCATTTACATCCTTGCGTAATATAATTTTCAAGTCATATTTTAGTACGTCCAAAACGGAAATCTCAGTCATATCGCTATTGCACTCTGCGTTGATGAGTGTTTTTCAAAAACACAGTTCATGTTAAAAATTTTTTTTGTTTAAACGTCACGTTTCATTTTGAAATCAAGCACCCAACACATTTTAGATGTGCAACGTCATAGCTAATAATGTGTCCACAAATGTTTAAAAATGTTCTGCCATGTATGCTCAGTATCAACATAAGATAACATGAATAAAGTTCATATGTTATCAATTTCTATTTTAACATGAATTTTCATATATTATAAGTATCTTTGAAACATTTTTCTTAAGTGTTGTTGGTTTTTTTATTGGGGATGGGGTGGTGGGGTATAATTTAGGATTTTGTTTCCACCATGTTTATAGCAACCATTCGTTTGATTTAACGAAAAAGTAGCGGAATCTCCATTTTAAAATAAATAATGACTGAGATATCTTTCTTTTATAATGAAAACTATATTAATGATTAAGAAGTGAATACCGAGCTTTTTTCCCTAATGATATGAACACTGATATTTATTCCAAAACTTGATTTTCATGCTTCAATCTGTATAATAAATTGGAGAAAAAAAGTGACACTGCAACCTAAAAATTCTACAAAGATATAAATATTAGCGCAGTATTTACGCAAAGAAAATTAGAATAAAGCCTGCAAAACCAAAGATTATTTCCAATAAAGCTCGTTCAATATGCATCATATGAAAACACAGAACTGTTTTACTAAATCACCCTGTTTTCTAGGACTTGTTGTTTGCAATTTCTCTGTTGTTCTAGGATTGTTCCTCAAATCTATACATCCATCTACATTGTGGCATCTATAAAAATTTATATTAATATTTGAAACGTACGAAATGACACGACGACACATTATATTGTTAGTGCTATTGTTGCTTCAATTAACACCAGTAAGAACATTACGTGAACAATGTATTCAATAGTGACAAACTACAAGGGTATTGTATGTTTAAAATAATAACATACTAGGACACACAAAAAAAACGACACAAAACTTGAATCATTTTGTCTTTACCGTTTGGTAGAGAAAAATAACAAATTGATAAAATATATATTTTACACATTAACATAAGCACGTCACAGACAGTTCCTTGATTGAAAACGGACGAATCAAAGTTATTATCCGGATCTTCAGTTTGCGGAATTTTATAGCGAGTTTGACTGCCTATCGCAGCAACCACAGCTTCGAATCTACGACGCATATATCCAATCAAAGAATTATGTTGGCATGGGGGATGTTTATCAACTCTCGTATAAGAGCTAAACGCAAACCTTGCACCGTTTCCGGTGGATTTTCATAAATGTTCTACATGAGAACGATAACGGGATGATACTGGTCACGGAAGACCGCGAAGTAGGTTTTGTTCAAGATAGTCCATGCATATCCTTGTCACGTGACATCTAGCATTATCCTGTTTGTTTACATGGTTGAAACTGCATGCTTTGTCAAATAAAAGCCAGAACAATAGGGCCAATAGTTTCAGTCCAGTATCTCAAAGCGTTTAAGTCACCTTCAACGATTTTTAACTGTGTTAGTTCGTTGTGATATATTGCATCCGACATCATCACATTTCCGGCTCCGAAACGATCCATTTTTATGACACCCAAGGACCCGAAAACGTTTACATTCCCTATTTTATACTTTCACGCGTCCATCACTAAAACAGAGATAAAACCGAGACTCATTTGTTTACAGGATATGCTGCGAGGTGCATTACCTCTAGTTTCGTCTTGCACAAAATCTTCCAAGTTGTGCACCCTATTGCGCTGTTGAAGAGCGGTACTTTCAGGTTACGTCTTCGACGCAATCCATACGCTCTGAGTCTTTGACTAACAGCCTGACCCGAAAGTCTGTTGTTTTGAAGAGAAGGTATATCGCGGGTCGTATTTTCCGCATTTAATGTTCTATTGCGCTTGTATGAAATACGTAGTGCGCTTCCTTGACGTTGCAACGTCTAATAGGGTTTGCCTCGCTACGTGGTGTATCATTCATTGAGCCAGTTTGCCTTAAACGAGTTATCAGTCTCGATATTTTTATTATTGCCTCATAAAAAAGATTTGAAACGTCAGCATGCGTCAGTCATCCCAGCTCTGACCATGCTTGTTTATGATCATTTAGGAGTAAACATGGCATCAAATTTTGGATTCATTTTCATTTCTGAAGATGGCAAATCGTTTACCTGATGTAATAACCGCTTTATTGACATGGAACTATTTAAATGATTTAGTGATTCACGGTGAACTCGAAAGTTGAATTCAAGACGCTCGCTTTGTCTACAAAAGATCCATCGGTGACGTTTTGAATGAGCATTGACGACCCGAAAAAGTTTTGCCAACTACAAATAAGGAAATGTTTTTCTGGGGTAAAAAATCCTTATGAATTTATAAATTAAAAATTTTGTAAACAAACAGTTGATTTGTAATTATGACCATATCACTTATAATTTATGTCAACATTGAAGAGCTGAATACTGAGATGATGAAACCTTGCTGAAATTAACTTGTAGTGGCATGGATCCCCATGGTTCTAATAAAACTCATCATAGATAGCATGATTGATACAATATACGATACCAGAAGTGGCATCGACCAACGTTGAAAGTGGAGTTTGATAACAATTTTCTATATGTCAATCGTGATTCATTAAGACCTTTTTTCCGTTTCGTGTCTTTCCTTTTTGGTAATAAATAAGGTTTGTCAGTGTTTCAACCATCTTATTCCTGCATGTATTTCTGTTTTTTTTTTTGTTTTTTTTTTATCAATAAACAAAACATTTAACTTAAAATCGATGTTTTTGTTACATGTACATTGAGATGTGTATGATGATTTTTAGGAAAAACAAGAGTTATAAGCAATGAACTCCAAATGAATACAAGCGATATCGAAATAGAAAATTAAAAAAATATTTATAGCTAATGTCATCTTATTCATGCATATGTTGCCTCGTTTTCAATGTTTTCCAATACTTTCTTCAGTCAATTCATCAAATCAAGTCATTAAAGACAACACTATCCGGAAAATATAAAGTTACATAATGCGTGACATGTTTTGATAAATTATCCTGTTATAAATTATGTTTTTGTAAATACCGTTGACTTCCTGTGCATCGACACACACTTGCACATCGATAACCGTATGTCGGACTTGGGCAAGGGTAACATATTCCTCTTTGCTGAGAAATAAAGCCGGTATTACATGCTGCAATGGAAGGATAAAAATAGTATATACGTTTGTACAAAAATGGCGGCATTTCCTAGTATATATAGTAGAAGCTAAAGTCGACATTGCTTTAATATCAGTGTATTAAGTAAACGAACACAAGTACATAGAGGGAAATTAGAAACACATTAACAGTACTGTAACTATTGGTAATACTGAAGAAATATCTAATAAAATTATCTAATAAAATTTATTATACAAAAAAAGAGACTAATTTTATTTAGCACCAATTCCTGTGAAACCATAAAATACGAAAGTGTTTGTGATATCACGTATGCAGGTATGGTTGTGTTCTACTTAAATCTGTCTTTGAAACGCAAATTTTAGGAAAAATATTCAAATTCAGAGAACGCTATCGATCAATGTCTTGTAAGCTTTCGCACATGTTTAGTCGACGTACTGCCCACCATAATTTTTTACACGGGCTTCTGTTAATTGACAAATTTAATTTTTAACTTGCTTCTATTGGCACAGAAACCAGAAAAAAAGGCATTTTAAAATTCTATTCATGTATAAGACATTCCTTATAGGTTAAACCAAAGAACTTTTCCGAGTTCCTAAAATAAACAACATTGCAAATGGCTGTATTTCCGGTATTTGAAACTAATTAAACCATGAATTTCTAAATTTTGTTAACGATGTCTCAATAAAATAAAAAGAAACCACACTTTTCAAAATGATGTTACCGGAAACAAAGAATGTTTTTCTTATGGTATTTTATATATATGTATTTTCCGACCGGGACGAATGGGATATGTTCCATTATGGTCCTCGTTTTCATCTCTTTAAAGCAATAGAACCAATTGCATTAACTGTGTCAAAATTATCACTGTGTCAACCTTCTTACTGTGTCCACATTCTTTGTTTCAACGATTGCCTAATTGTATCATGATTTTATGGGCATCTCCTAGTATGATTAATTCGTGCAACTGTAAGTTCCAAGTAAGATGAACAACAGAAAAAACAGCTTTACCTTTGCAAACCCCTTCTACCATCTCAAAATTATCACAGCAAAATGTTGCATGAAAGTATATTAGTTTTCCACCAGATAAAGCGCTGCAATTTAAATACAAATGACAGTTTTAATGACAATGATGGTCATGATATATTTTAATGCACAGTAAATATTTTTTTAAAGAAAACACAAGTGTATTACTATGTTTGGAATTTAAGTCAGCTTTAGGGCATATTTCTAATGAAAAATCAACATTTGTTTTATGTAATAACGTATCAATTATTGAATTCTTAATCTTAGTTTCCAGGAAATTCAAAACTAATAAAAAGACAATGTAAAAAAGGCTAGTTATAAATCAAGTCAGTACAGAAGTACCGGATCTTAATCTAAATAGAGGTTAAGTTTAGAACATGGGAGATGTGTGATGGGTTACACCCAGCTACTGGTATATAGTTCAAAGTCAAATAAAGACTAATAAAACATCATATTTGCCGAATCAAAATTTCAACTAGAACACATCCTAGCAATTAAATATAGGGCTTCAAAACAGTTATGGAAAATCAGGACTTGTTCAATGCCACAAATGAAAAATGGTATTTATAAATCATATCATCAAAGAACAAAACAACTAGATGATGAGCTGATGACACATTATGGCATTAGATTTATATCGTTAGCAGTATCCTACCAGGGTCAACGGCTAGGATCAATACAACTTTGTTGTTCAAGGTATTCATAATGACTACTCAAAAACGAATTAAGCTACAATGACGAAGATTTTCAATATTTTCATAATGCGTTCCAAATGGTGTCTTTCGTACGTTGGAAGTTCGGGAATATATAAGCACGATTTAAAAATACATGTACACCGTTTATTGTATTTTGTTCGTTGTTCATACTCAAAAAATCAATATAAGTAGTGTTTTCAAATCGAAAGGTCAACCTGTATATTTTAGCCTAAAATAGTTTTGTGATGTCCTTAAGCAAATCGGGGAGAATATACCGGTATTCAATGGGTTTTAAGTTTATGATTTGGTGTTTCAAGCATGCGGGGTTATGACATTGATTCGCATTTACACCTGTACTAACAAAACACATTATGGATACATCATAATTGAATATTAAAAAAAAACGGTTGCTAAAACAGTTATTTTTACCGACAAATACTCATTGTGTGTACTGTTTAAAACGTAAAAAACATTTGAACTATATTACAAGAAGCAATGATGAATGTCGGCACAATTGGTTTGTTTAGACTTTTTCATTTATTTATTCAGAAACAAATAAGTTATGTTACATTTATATAATCCTCATAATCAATCAGCCTCAAGGAAATTATTGTCAATTCATAGTGCAGTTATCGTTTAATTGTAAACAAAACGGAAATCCAATAACAATATATACTAATATCCGATTGAACAGGTCGAACAAAGCAGATCAATATCACTTTAATTTGTATAGTGCCGTGATAAATAATGATAACGTTACAGTTTTAATGTTTTGATAATAATCAAATTAAAGACAACTTCTCTTTCTTTGTACATGTATCAGCTTTCTTTTTGTTCAATTTCTCAAAAATCCTTTGATCTTTTGTTAGCTTTAACTCAATCAATGCGTCTTCAGATGTGTTCGTTATAAAATGATAAGATCTAAAAATATTGATCTCCATATCGTATATTAAATTATAATTCTGGTACCTTTGATAACTAATCAATCTTTCTGAAGTATTGCGCCATTTAAATGAAATCGACTATTAATTTTTAAAATGTCACCGCTCGTCCTACAGGAATCTACGTTTTGTGTTGAAATCGTAAAATGATTTCCTGCTCTTGTTCTCACGATTTTGTAATTTGTATACAATCAAATTAAAAATATGCATGCCTCTCTACCTATTGCACATACAAGTCCAAAGAAATGTTCCTAATACTATGTGGCCTTATTTGTAGATATTGGTAAGCTATCATTTGAATAAACAATAACACAGACAGCGAATCAAGTGCCAGAATAAGTCGTATTGCCTTAATCGAAGGATTCAGTTTGCAGGTAAGTTTATCTGTTTGTTTTTCAATTTCTATGCAAAGTGGCAACCAATATTGATAAGAAGGTAAACATAAATTTAATGATTCAACTGGCGACTTCGGTTACTAATAAGATTATGTTAAAATATTTGCCCAGATTTTGTTTGGATCTTTACTAGCTGAAAATTTATACCTGGTCATTTCTGATATTATTTTAGATGAAAAATACTTGTGTAACATAAAGCGTTGTTTAAATCTGTTTTCACCAAACTTGAATTTTAAATGACCAAATGGAAACATGTAATAGATAATGTAAAAGTTCCAAAACATTTTGCTTTGCAAATCCAGTGGTAGTTATCGGAAAAAGTATGATACACATTGATGAATGTTTTATGTATACAATGTATTGTAACCTGTAACCAGGCGTTTATATCTTAAACGAACGATCCAGTGATAACTTGGATCCAAATTGTCCACAAACAATACAGCAATGCTAAATACTACAACTATCTATGTTATACACAATGAACTTAAATATACACACTGACTCTTTGCCGACATAAAGTATAAACAATAAACAATAGTATATACAAATATAATTATCAATATAGCAGCCTGTCTTTCAGATACAAAGGTTTGTCAATATCAGACAGTGCGACTGATACAAATTGTCCTACGACTGAGACAGTCTGTCACTACTAGACAATGAGGACTGGTGTAGCTTGATCTCCGAGTGGGACAATCTGTCTCTATCAGACAGTGCGGGCTGTTACAGTCTGTACTCCGAGAGTGACAGTTTGCTCTGTCAATCTGATCAATTTGTACGTTCACTTTATACCCAGTACAAAGTGTTCTCACAAAGCTAAAGCTCTACTAGCATATAATAAACCGTACGCTCTGTTGATTTATGAACATTGGCAGCTCATTGACAGCCAACTGACAGCTTCGAGTGCCGTTTCTCATTCTCTCATATACCCGTGGTTGAATACATTATGTCCTTGATAGAAGTGTTTTCTAAATGTTCCCCTTACGTAACATAGATACTCCGTTACAAACACCTATAATGCTAAACATTATGTGTTTCGTTTAATAAAGTATTGTTTTGGATTTGGTCCCTGTCCGTTGCAGTTCACTCTCTGAACAGGCTTTCAAATCAATTAGTGTGCGTTAATAATCACTGACTAAAAATAATAGTTAAACCGATGTGCGTTGAAAAATGTAAAACACAGTTCTAAAAATCAAAGTAAGCAGATAATATTTACGACAACATTATGGTTGGTTCAAACATTGTGTACATATAATTTTTGAAACCCCTATTGATAATGAACACTTTTTTTTGTATACCATATATTCATTTTGAATTCTAACTCAAATTAATATGTAGTTAGCAACTGGATTCGTTATGTCTATAGCTTACGACATTGATATGCATGTATTTTGTAAAATTTAAATGCCAAACATACATACTTTAGTTTTCTAAGATATATATTGTAGCGAGCCAGGGGTGACTAACTCAACAGAAAACAAAATTTTAATCTCTGCATTTTAACCACCTGGAAAAGTAAAAACTCAAGACTATTACTGACTAGTCTGAAGACTTAATATTTTATAAATAAATGATAAGTTGTTCTCTGGCTTTAATAAAAACCCAGACAATCAGATTATGCATGTGTATCCTGGTGAAAAGAACGCCAAACAAGTTTTGAAGTTTCCATTTTTATTATGGTTGCGTTTTTATATATACTAGTAGGTCTCTACATCAAATATGTTATTCACATTTGTACAGCAATTATATAATACTAAAATTTCTAGCACCTCTTTAAACCCCTCTAAACCAGTCTCAAAGTTCCAAATAAAAATGTAGGAACTCTTATCTTTTGAAAATACGTCAGTTTTAAATAGGGTACACAAAATGCATTATTAATTGTATTAAAATTCATGGAAAATAGGCGGTTGTGATCTAGTCCCATGAAATACTGTGTGTCGTACTATATAAGGAAATGTACTGATATATATGCGAACTTTTACATGTTTGAGTCTTGCTATATAATTTACTTATTTAACTAACATTTTAATAAATATAAAGTTTAATAATTTCAAAAGAAGTTAATCAGAAACTTTTTAGATTAGAAAACTGATTCCTTATCAGTTCAAAATTTGTTTAAATTACTGTCAGGCCCTTCCTGATACAGATACAAAAAAAAATGTTGTTTAAAGAAATACTGCCAGGTCCTTCCTGAAACACTACCTATTTTAAGATATCAGTTAGATCCTTTCTTACTGTTATCGACTTTAAATATGGTTTCCAAACCTTATGGAAACCATAATCCCTAATTCCAAATATTGCCTTTTTATTCCTATTTAAAGTTGTGTGTTTAAAATACAAACATCAAATAAATAACTATTTAACAGATTAACTTGAATAAACTCGAATTTTTACAACTGAAGCATTGCCTGTAAAATCCGTGAAATTAACTGAAAAGGTTTGAAAGTGTTTACTACAGTTTCTTGAATTCAACTTTACATGACTGATGAGAACAAAAGATCAAAATCTTAAGAGCCTGGCTCCAAAAAGTCCGCTAAAATAAGTTTAACTTTTAAAACTAAAAAGACATTGTTTTTCCTTTCTATAATAACTTCTAGTACAATAAATTTAATTAAAGAATTGAAGAAAATTGGGCAATTTGTCTAAAAATTAACGTGAATCAAAATTTCTGCCTTAACTAGCCAAAGTTTTAAGCAAGACTAACGTTTTAAGCGTTATAACGTCACTATTGGATTTTTGTGGGATGTTGGATTGTTGGATGTTTGAACGTACTATAGGAAGTTAGATTTAAAGAAACTAATTATTTATAAAAATAATTCGTAAATTCAAATAAAATATATTTCTCGTCTTATTTTTATATAAGAACTTCTACCGTGTTATTTAATTCAATTCTCCATGGCAACAATAATAAAGTTCGACTGCGCCACCGGAAGTAGCGGCTTGTCTGGGAGAACAAAACATCTGTGTGTTAGCGGCTGACAAAATTACAGAATTCGCCTCTAAAACAAATTGACAACTTATAAAAACTCTGTGAATACTTTATATACAACTCATGGATATACGAAATGCCGGTGAGTACAACTGTGAAAGCGTAAAATAAAAAAAACGAACTAATAGTCATCAACGATTAGCTTGACATGTTATAACTACTGCGCATGAGCAGGAATTTACACATGCATTCATAAAGATCAACACTCAGAATCGGTGCTCGTAATGTACATTACATAGTCTACAATGGAAAAATTCATATAACAACGGTTCAATCAAATTGACTGGTATTAGGAATAACATTTCTTCATACAACAACCACAGTTAATTTACAACACGCATACAAGTAGCGTATTTCAGTAACACTATATGGATTGAAATCAGCACATGTTTAAAAATGCAAATTAAGTTTGGAACGAGGCAGCAGACGACACTTTAGCCTTATAGAACAACAGTTTCAAATGAATTAACAAAGAATCTTATGTTTACTCAAGAGTTTGTGATATATTACAGATGTTTTGGGAAGTATGTCATCCCAATTTATTTAAGCTATGAAAAGTTTCAAAGATTTAAACTGTGAAAAGTGAAAACTTTATGTACAATTAATATTTCAAAATGAGAATATTACAGTGATGAAATTTTCTAGTCAATAATAAAATTGAATAAAATATGTTCTATTTCTGTTATGTCACTGTTTGTGTTCTAAAATCAACAATTAAAAAATGACTGAAAATACTTTAAGCTGCTTGTCAAAACAACTAATTTCATATGGTGAACATTCAAATAAATAAGATCATAAATGCACAATTCAAAATATACAATTCAAACACTGTACTTGTCATATAACACACACACAATAATATCAACAACAAAATTCTTATACATGTATGAGTTAGGGCTTGCGCCTTACAATGTAATGACGCAGAAGAAGAATACAAATTAATTTCTAAGATCAAAGACCAAATATATATTAGCAAAGAATAAAATGATGTATTGAAACGGAAGATAAAACATAGAACTATCGGTACAATAATTAATATTAATGAAAAATCATTTTCAAAAACATTGGTAATTCTTGATCATATGAAGACAGTGTTGTCCTTCTTTTTTTAAACATGTACTTACCTTTGAACAGCATTACACGTTCCAGTGGTAGATGCAAATGCGTTTCTATTGTTCATCAACAGAAAGATCCATACAATATATGTCAAACCCATAGTCGATCTGTAACAAGGATGATATTGTCAATACAGAATACCATTATCAATTCATTTTTTTATTTATAAAAAACGGAAATTACAAATAGCATTATATATCTGAACATTTGTATCCGATTTATTAGAACTTAAAAACCTGTTCGTGCATTTTCCATTTTTATTCAACGCATAATACATATATAGTTATCTAAGATACATGGGACGATCTCATTTCATAAAGATTTTGTTGTTTACTTATTGTACCTCGAAATTATTTACCTGGTGTAGGTCTTAAGTTAAGATTTAATTTACTTGAGGTGAATCGGGCATGACTAATTATATACGCCCTCTAAAAATCAAGGAGTCCAAACTAGGATCGGGAAAACACCCAGCGAATTACCAAAGTTTTCAAATTCAGAAAATCTTTGAATCAAAGTGCCTTTGGTTGCTTTAATATTTCGGGCAATAATAAAACGGAACTTCAGTGGAAATACTGTACAACGGGAAAGCACACATAATACATAGCATAAACATTACAGCATATAATAGCAATAATTTAGTCCAAGTATAACAAAAGAACGGCAATGAGTTAATATTCTGAAAAACACTAACTTCCAGGAAAGGATTATCTGGCAGAATTTAGACAGCAGCTTTGTAATCAATAAAGGACGATGTTTGGTTCAGGTGAATCTGACCTTAAGGTGCTATCAGTCTTTACTAGTGTAAAGAATCTAGTGTAAAGAGCCTTTTATTTCCTGGTAAAAGTGCAGACTAGGAGGGAATCCGTCCATCAACAAGTACGTTTAGATTGTTCAGTCTGAATTTTTTTCTCCTTTCGTACTTGCAATGTGAATAGCCTTTTCTAAGAGCAACATTTGAATATCCTTATGTCCATTTCTACCTGACATTTCGAGGGGACTAAAGCCATTTTTGTCACACATATTTATGTTTGAATTATATGCCAAGAGCAACTTTACTATACGAGTATATCCGTTATTACTTGAAATGTGGAGAGGACTACAGCCAACAAAACCACACATGTCATCTTTAGCATTATTCCCTAAAAGCAGCATAACTATATTTGCATTTTCGTTCTTTCTTGCCATAAAAAGAGGACTATTACCATTTTTGTCATACATATTTACGTTTAGCTTCTTTTGTAAGAGGCTCTCCACTATATCAGCATATCTTTTTGTATTTGTCACGAAGAGATAACTACATCCATTTGCAAAAGTAAGGAAATAGAAACAGCAGTTAAACAGCAAAATTGCACATGAATCGAAATAAAGTCACCAAAAAGATTTTAAAATCTGGCCGATTGTAGCTAGACCGCATAGTCAAACTCATTGAGCCATTTCATTGACCTAATTTTGAAACCGTTATGCCAATATATACCTAGTTTTATCCTTGATAATTTTGATGTTTTAGATTATTAACGAGCGGAAGTCAAAGAAAATGCAAAATTGGTAAACTTGGACGTTATCAGTCTTTACAGCAATTTACCGCACAGACTAGGATTAGACGCTGTTAAATGTTGGCTTGAGTCAAATATTATAAACCAAAGATTTTCTAATCATGTTTGTTGGAAGGATTGAAAATCATACTAGATAATACAACCTGTTTCTTTGATAAAAATATTATACGCAACCTTCGTAATGGGCATTTAAGGGATTAAATGTATCAACAAGTTGAAATTGAATTTGATACAGTTTTTAAGGTGTGTTTCAAATCGGAATGGAATCGATTCTTAGACGACTGTTTCATTATTTTAAACAAAAGTCACAGATATATATTATAAGAAGAAGGATACCAGCCAATACCTGGATTTTCATTTATGTCATCATTTACACACAGAGCGAAACATCCCGTTTTTTCTTGCAAGACGTGTATGTACAATTGTGATGAGTCCACAAAGGAATTACGTTTGAATGAACTAAAGGTGTTTTTGAAAGGACAAAACTATCCAAATCCACTAATAGATAAGCGAATAGAAAATGCAAAATCAATACCTATGACGGAACTCAGGTCCACAGCACTCAGAGGGCCGGATCGAGATTACCACATAACTTATTCCGTGCGTTGAACTCATAACCCACACAATCATGACACATTCTACGTCATAAAAGCAAATTTGCCGGTTGTACAAAAACAGAACAAATTTAAAAAACCTTTCCCTATATATAGCTACAGGATAATTCCTGAAAAGTAAAAGACGGTATTAAAATCTTAAAAAAAACTTTAACAAGGGCTAAATTTTATGACCCAACTGGAATAAAATACAACGATTCAAAATGACCGGCGATGTGGTCTTTATGAATATATGAAAACCGGGCTGCAAATAACATTACTATACGACACAAGGTGTAACACCACTAATTCAGCCAGGCCAGAATGCACATACCAGAAAGTAGTACATTTTTAACACAAAATAGTTTCTACGCATGAGTGTAACTTTCAAAATATGTAGAATATTTAGGTATTGTATGTGTCAAATGAAAGCTGAATGACTGGTGATCATTGTAGAACACTTTTTGACTTATAATTTTGAATATTAAAAAAACTGCACCAAATTTTATAAAGAGGGTACTTTTTGCCTGTATGTCAGATCTGAAGTACCTGTTTTGGTACATCCGAAGTTCCGGGAACAAGTTCTTTCTTATATGCCATTAAAGGTATGTTAATTTTTCCAGTACAAGACACCATAAAGTGTTGCTTAAACATGCAATGATTGCCACTTTATTTGAACTTGAAACAAAAGAGCTGTGTCTGCTTGAAATTGAGGAATTTAATATAGAAAGCAATGGGGCCATGAATTAGTGGTGTTCTTCCCAAAACAATTGTTCCAAATACAGACATTAATTGCAAAACGGTAAACATAATTTACTATATCATGTGTATTGTATGCAGCACTTGCAAGGAATTGTATATCGAATAGGATGGTACTTCAATATGACAAAGAATGCGTGTTTACAGACAACATAAATGAGATCCAACAACATGAATGCAAGATTTGAGCGAAAATTTAGAAATGTGCAGTAGTGGAAAATGTATCGTATTTCCGTTCTATAAAGTGAACGAATCTAATAAATATGAAAGACTGGCAAAGGAAGCCCACTTTATAAGGGTCTTTTAGCCAAAATGAAACGGATCTACGTCGCACGTTTAATTTATCTCTCTTTACTATTATTGTAACGTCATTAAGTTAACAAAGGGTAGTATCGTCAAGGACATTGTTAAAACGTGGCCTGAATTATGCAAAGAGGCTTAAAAGCGCTAGTGACAATATTTTTAACGAACTAATATTACTTGATGTGAAATGTAGTGTGCGAATTTTAAATTGTAATAAATGTATATATATATATATATATATATATATATATGCTTCCGCAAATTTACGGATCGAACATTGTTAGGCTGATATTTAGTCGAATTATATGTATACGTATTTCTAATAATACTTACTCCTTACGTGTGGTAACGTCTGGGTGTCTGTGTGTTTGTCAAATCAACGCTTTTATAAATCATGACCATTCCACCAAAGACTAAGTTGTGCCATCATGTAAATACGTTTTGCTGGATTTCAATATTGACGACTTCAAGTCTAAATATCCTGTTTGCAACTGTTCTATTTCCCAATTTACATATAACATGTTTAGCCCGGTGTCTATGTTAATACTGGTGACCTCAACATTGCCAATTACACTTCCCTTCGAAATGTGTTATCCAAAGGTCCAAAATTTCGTGAAACTAAGTCAATCAATTGGAAATACAACTTCAAAATACTGATGGATTCCGTCGAGTAGTATGCCAGGCAATGGGATGAACCCGAGAAAGAAGACGTAGATACTCTTTCCGAATGGATTAAGGCTGTGAGGTCGTTGATACAAATCAGAACTGAGAAACTGAATGGGTATATCAATACCTATGCTACGTCAATCTTTACAGTCCCAAATGTTCTAAAACACAAAATCCTTATGTACCTCCAAGACAAATATGGTGTTGTTCCCGCTGAAAAAGTCACAAAATATCGTTTTTGTGTGTCAATCTCATTACATAAACTGCTTGATAAAAAAATTTGGTATTGAAAATTCACTTGCAAACTCAACATTTATCCCACACCACTTACCAAAGAGTAATTCCTGGATAATCATAGGTTTTTTCTATGTTCCTTTGGAATTTCAACCAAAGATGGAGAACTTGATCTGCAATCAGTATATCAGATACCTTAACTAAATAAGTGTCATTATAAACAACGGTATATTGCTGGGTCTTCCAATGATTCAAGAAGCCTCTTTATAAATCATAAACATCTGTTTTGATGAGCAATCAAAGCCGGACACATTGTTGTACTAAAAAATCCAAAGATCTTTTTTTTGTGCATACAATCTAAGACTCTTTCGTCTTGCAATAGTATTTAAACATTTGACTTTTCTACAATTTACACAAATATTCCCAATTCCAAACATACGAAAACATTTAAAGAGTAGGTATTGTTTTGTTTCATAAAAAAGATGGCTAACGTAACTGATACAAGTTTCTTGTCTAAGGTAGGGATAAATCCTACTTTGTAAACAATCACTCTCATTCAAACAAAACATTCCCTGAAACATACCTTACTAAGATGCTTGATGTCTTAATTGACAACATATTTGTTACGTTTGGAGGACGTGCTTTTCAACAAACTATCGGCATTCCCATGGGAACCAATTGTGCCCCTTGTTTTTTCGACTTGTTCTTTTAATCTTATGAGACTGACGTCATATAGGAACTTCTTAGGATGAAAAAAAAAAGATAGCAATGTCCTTTAACTTTACTTTCAGCTATATATATGATATAGATAATGTTTTCTCACTAAATAATTCAAAATTTGGTAACAAAGTGGTACGCATCTATTCTATCGAACTAGAGATGAAGGATACAACAGATACAGTTGAATCTGCCTAATATCTTGTCTTACATCTGGAAATTGACAATGAGGGTCGGTTGAAAACAAAACTTAACGATAATGAGATGATTTCAGCTTCCCAATTATGAACTTTCCATTTCTATGTAGCACCATTCCAGCAGTGCCTGCATGTGGAGTATATATCTCCCAATTTATACGATATTCCTGGATTTGTATTTCCCATACTGATTTTTTTGATAGAGGGTTGCTGCTTATAAGAAACTTAATATTTAACCAAGAGTTCCAAATGGTGAAGTTGAAATCATCCCTAGTAAATTTAACGGACGCCATCACGAGTTGAATGACCGTTATGGAATATCCGTTTTACAGATGATATCGGATATGGTACTTATATCGTAACTACAATTCCGTTCTCTTTTCACGAATTTGACCTACCGAATTAGACTATTTACCGTGTTTGTCATAAAATGAGCAACACGACAGGTACGACATGTTTAGCATGATATGCTTACCCTTCCGGAGAATCTGAGATCACCTCCAGTTATGAAGGGGTTCGTGTTGCTCAGTCTTTAATTTTTTTATGTTTTATCCTGTGTACTATTTTTTGTCTGGTTGTCTTATTCTATTTTTGATCTATGAGCTTTAATATTGTCCCTCTGGTATCTTTCGCTCCTCTTTTAATCATAAGTCATTTTTTTACTAGAAATTATAGAATCATAATAAACCATTTTATTGCGATTAAAAAAATAAAATAATTACAAATATCGTACTATGCATAACATTAACATGATTTAAGTTGTATAGACAGTATTTGCCTATTCTTAAAATATTCAACTACATAATGAGGATTATTTTTCATTAATATTTAGCTATTTTTATCATATTACTTTGCCAATATATTCTTACAATCGTGAGGCAGAATTTTAAGATAATGCTGACCATCTACTCAACCAGAATATTTAAAATCTATGCATAACAACATGCCGCTGATTTCGATGAACTGATATAGGTCGTATTTTCTACGACTCGATTTTAAAAAAATTCTCATCAAACTATTTGTACTTTTCATGTTATGTTTGCTGAAAACCAGTTTATACTTTGCACCTACACTATTCATTAATTGTTTTCCTAATGATTGATAAATAAACTGCATAATTAAGCAGAACGAAAATAATCGATTAACAATTAATGTTGAATTTAGGTTCTGTTTGATAACTTGAAAGTGATGAGAAGGGGTTCGGGTAGATGTGAGTAGTGAAAATTTGATTTTTCAGCGGCAAATACATGTATGCTAAACAGGAGACAGAAATAATACATTGCGACTGGTTATCTACTCAACCGCCAACAATTGGTACATAGATGTCTTTAATGTCCAGAAAAAATGGTACTATTCACACGCGATGAGGCATCAGATTACACGGTTTAGTTCCTATTGGAAGTTGCTATGCATATACATATCGAGCACAACACTTAGTATTAGTTGTCATTCTAATAATACTTTCTCCCTACCAAGCGTAAAACGATTACATATGTTCCTGAGTTAATGATCAAACATAATTAATAATGGAATTAGGGAATGTGTCAAAGTAACAACAACCCGACAAAAGAGCATAAAACAGGCCAATACCACCAATGGTTTTCAACACAGCGAGAAAATCCCTCTCCAAGAGACGGGCATCAGCTTGCACCTTAACTAAAATGTAAATGGACGTCACACAAAATTCTGAAACATATACTAAAATTTAAAAAAAAAAAATCAAGACTAACAAATGCCAGAGTTTCCTGACTTGTGACATGCAAAAAATTGCAGCGAGCTCGAGGTTAAACATGGTTTGTGATACTTAAACTCTTACTTCTCATGCTTTTTACCTCTAGCCAATGTAGAATCAACAAACACAAAGCAATGCGCAACAGTATCGTAACTATATCCCTTCTAAATAAGTCTGTTTAAAGGTTTGGTTAGCTTTTGAGGTAAATGATAACTGTGTTGTGCATTTCATAGAATGTTACCTTAAACGATTGAATGTGAAATACCTAAACGTATAAAACGTCTACATGTTGATATATATTTACGAACGATGTCCCTGTACCGATTATAAAATTTAGTACATAATGTGAATTATTTGACAAATTTGTGATATGAAAAACCTTGGTGTAATAATTTTTCAGTAGTACAGAGATTTCATTCCATCAAAATACGTTGTTACATACACGAGTGAATGGAACAAGGTCATATATATATATACCATAAGATGGTGACAAGTGAACGTCATCATCTAACAATGGATAATTAACAACATGAAATAAACAAATATATATTTTATTGTAAATTTTGGTATAAAGCTTCCCGTTAAAGATATAGATATCAAGATCAACGAAAGGGCAGTGTTCGTTGTTAGTATTAGTTTTATTAATGACAGTTCAGCAGGATACATATTTTTAGTGTACATAATGAAGATATAATTTTTGAGAGCCAATATATCATCCACACATCTAAAAGAGGGACGAAAGATACCAGAGGGACAGTCAAACTCATAGATCGAAAATAAACTGAAAACGCCATGGCTAAACAAAAGACAAATAATAGTACAGAAGACACAACATAGAAAACTAAAGATAAGCAACACGAACCCCACCAAAAACTGGGGGTGATCTCATGTGCCATGGAATGGTAAGCAGATCCTGCTCTACATGTGGCACCCGTCGTGTTGCTTATGTGCTATTAAATGTTTGTATCAGATGTTGTTTCGATGGGTCTTTGTTTAACTTATAACTCGCAAGAATACAAATATAGGTGACCAATAAGTTAATACACGCATACATACAGATACAGTCTAAAACGGTCATTTTGGTCTGATCATATCTTAATCGACTGGATTTACCGCTAGAGAAAAACGTCAAAACTTTAAAGACCTTTAAGATGCCGTTCCAATCGATAGTCTCATCAGGTAAATCAGTCCGTTAAGGCATGTCAAGATAAACAAGATTAAATCTTCTAGCGAGCTGTTTATATCCGTTACGACGATGTCAGACCAAAACAGACCATGGATACAAAATTACGTTAAGATGTTGTCAGACCGTGTTCAGTCGTGTTCAGATTTTAATAGTTTGGACACAAAACTGGTGAAACTTTCCAAGTGTTTATCAGTGGTTGCTCCCCTTTTAAAAATAAAATAAAAATTAGAAAGAAGACGGTTTATGTTAACTGAAAGTCTACCATGTCCACTTAATTGAATAAAATAATAATCAATTTTAATTCTTAATTCTTCCTATTTAATTATTTAACATTTGTTATCTTTAAAAAAAATAAGTAGTTCAAAGTCATACTGCTGCACAAACCGCTGCGAATTGAGTTAAAAATCAACAGATTGCCGAAATAATATTTATTTATTGAATATAAGCATCTGAAACTTTATATTTAATGGTTTACAAGTGATTGCAAATAAATGTTTATGCAATTACAGACTGGTGCTGTGGTGAAAAATTTGTCAACTTGACGTAACAGATCATTTTTATATCCTTAAAAAGTTACGGATGTCGGGATGAACACTTGAAAACGTGATCTACAAAAGGAAAGTCTATAGGGTAGCATCAGTGCATTTTTTTCTTGTTTTTTTTTTTTTTTTTAATCTCATCTTTGTTATGTACAGTAATTTATTTCCTTTCAAAATGATCAAAAGAAATTACCAGTTGTGTTTAAGAGAGAAATAACTATGTCTGACTTTATAGAATTGATCAAAATAAGTATGGTACTAGCCTCAATTAGACAGTAACCCTTCAATGAAGTATACACATAAGAAAACATTAATGTAGAAAGAGAGAAGATTTCTTTTTAGAAATAGAACCCCAAAAAAAGGGTTTTATTTTTCTTATCATATGGGACTGATAAATTAAATTGTTTAAGTCATAAATCAATTTGTTTACATCATAGAACTTTGTTGTCAAGCAAATTAGGATCGCCAGTTTTTCTTCTAGATAAATACGTGTAAATATATACAATATTAGATAAGTTTCATTACTTTATTCTTAATGTATTATTTTTTGTAGATTTCACATTGATTTGAGCATGATTCCCAGCCAGATTATGAAGCCGGCATATATAGGAAATATATATATAGGTGTCACTAAGTTACTCTCATACCTATAGCTGTAAATTGTGAATCAGTGGATTAATTCATAATTTTGTGTTACTTATTGCGTTTGGAAATAACGTTAATAGGGCTTACAGCATTATGCCATGATGTTGATGGGATGTTCTGATTGGACAAAAAGGAAATTGTGCATTGAACAAATAGCAAAGTTACAATTTGTAAGAAAGACTACATTACTTGATGGCAGTGCATACCTTTGATAATTATTCATTTGAGATAAGTTAATAACAATTTGGAATATAGAGAATTCATAGTTTTCTGGGAATACTTATAGTGCACCATATCTTGATTCCATGATTATCTTGGATAGTTATTCATTTAGAATAGCAAATTGGAATAATGAAAATTCATAGTTTCAGTGAATATCAATACTAAAAGTAAAAGTGCATCATATCTGAATTCATGAATACCTTGGATAATTATTCATTTAAAATAAGAATTTGGATATGATAAGAAATTTCTATGCTGGCATTGCTATTGTTAGCTACATGTACCACCAGGGGGTGTTAACCGTCCTTGACTATCCATGAGGGTCTGTCACGGTCCGTCACTATTAATTAGTGTCATATGCATGATGATGGAAGTTTGTTACGACCTAGACTGGCTTTACAGCCCTAGCACGATCGTTGGTTAGTGTCAAATGACTGCTTGCTGTACTTATAAGAGTCTGAACGTATATACATGTATTTTGATAATTTTCTAAATTACTGTTCATTCTGAAACTGGCATTTTATTCTAGTCAAACATATTAAACAATACATGTACTTCAAAGTATCATTTTATTGTTTCGCCTGACACAGAAGTCATAAAAGTTGGTTGTATGCAAGAAATAGGTATTACAATCTGGGGATGATGACGTAAACTATTTTTATAAAGCTTTACATTTTAAAAGCTAAAAGAGCTGGATGCTTCTTATCTTGTATTCAGATAGCTAATATGTTATGAAGTTTCAATCTGTCATTATATGTCCATTGCACCTGACCTCATTTTCATGGTTCAATGACTGCATGTAAAAAATACTGTTTTTTTATCAGTGAAATGCTCTCTTATACTGTACATGTTATAAGAAGAATTGGATATATTTTTTGTATATGAGTATCTTGCAAGGTCTACTTGTCTATCAGGTTGGGTTGACCTGACCTTGACTTCATTTCATTGATAAGTGATTAAGGTTATTTCATTTTAATACAATGTTAACATGGTTAAGTTTGTTTCTCAGATACTATATATATATATATATATATATACATTTATATATAAGCAGTACTCCAGTAAAAATTGTAGATCAACTTCATGTATATTTAATGTATAGACATGAGGGAACAATTGTAGGTGTGTATGTCTGACTGGCTGGCAGGGTTCATCAGACATTGACCTAAATGTCATGGGTTCATTGAACAATGGTGAGTTTTTGTGGTGTGGTCTATTTTTCAATGTTTCTCAGATGCTATAAGCTACATTGTACATGTATAGGATCACTATTTTTGGCATATGAAATGAATGTAAGGTGTACATGTTTGACATGTTTGATTGGCTGGTTTCATCTGACAATGACACCATTTTCATGGTTTGGATGTTTAGTCTTTTTCTCTGTTACTATAAACCATAAATTCGGGATATGGAAGAACTGCAAGGTGTACATTATCTGTCTAGCATGGTTATTTTGACTGGACTTCATTTTAATGGATTATTGATAATGTAAAGTTTATGTGATACTTGTAGACTAGTAAAATCTCTTTATTACAGAATTTCAATAAAAATTCATGAATAAGGAGATATGGTATGAATTTCGATGAGACGACCATCAACCATAAACCATGTAGACCAAGTTATGTACTTGTTAGTAACTATATAATAGGTCACTGCACACCCTTCAATAATGACCAAAACTAAAACTTCATAATGAGCACTTTATAAAAGGCTCAGCCATGCATCTAACACAGTCAATGTAAAAAACCAGACAAGAAACCCATCAGTGATGACAGTTTGATTTATACTGTAAATTCAGAAATTAAAGAGGTTTTTATTATTGCGAATATTGCGACTGGGTGAGAATCGCAATAATAATAACTTGTATTTTAATATCTGGTACAAATGTCTTTATGCACATCTTCTTGAAATCGCAATAATTAACCTCTCGTTTTTGTTCATTTTTCAAAAATCGCAATAATAAATGAACACAATAATTTCTGAATTTACAGTAAACAAAAGCTACAAACAAACAAATATATGATAAACCATGATGAACAGCAACCAACAAAACACACTACAGACATTGAAAAAATTAGCCTGTGTCAGGGTGGCCCAACCTACCATTCTAGCATAAAAGAAAAATATTGAAAAACAAAAAACAAGATATATACATGTATATATATATACAACAAAAATGGGAACCAAAATACCATATATGACTACCAACAACATTTAATCAATATTAGATCAGTGTTAAATTGTTTTATCGCATGCCGAAGAATATCTCAAGAACGTTTTGCGGGAAAATATTAATGCCTACTCAAATCTAATCTATTAGAAAAATCAAATTATTACAGAAGAGTGTCTACCATGCACTTGAACTGCACTAATATAAGAATAGTAGAATATACAAATGTATAAATGAAATGTATAAATGTATATATAGAATGATATATTCAAATGAATGAAAATTATTTATACATGCATGTAACTGTTATCATTGTTATATACAAATATTAAAATATATATAACAACAAACCACACAATACTGGTTTGTATCACTACAATATAATACATTGTAATAGTTATTACAGTGAGGTTGAATTTCCTGTCATTTAATTTATTCATCATCCACGCACGAACTCAGAAAAAATTATATCTCTGTTCACATGGTACATTAACCTCACTTATATGTTTAGATATGTGATTTTTTTTCTGCGACAAGAACTTGCGGTAATCCGATGTTCAGTACTTCAGTACTTTGATAATATATATGGGTCCCAGCAAAGGGGAATGTTACTTTTCAAAATGGTAAAATTTCTGGTGAGCGTAGTGAGTCAAAAATTTGTATAAGATTTCATAAAAAAAAAAAAATCTAAGGTGCACCCAAATCAGTTCTGCTGGTATTACCGTTTTCATCACTGATTGAAGATGAATGTAATCCGAATAACCCATTTGCAGGATTTATGTGACGATTTGTTAGGTAAAATTGTTGGTTTTCTATCTACAGGTTACATAATATCTCAAAATCAGGCAAACATTTATATGACAAAAGGAGAAAAGATTGGTGGGCCTCTCTTTTTGTTCAGTTACCACAGTTCGTAAAATCAAAATTGTATTTTCCGACAATGCACATTTATATTGTATATGTTATTCCAACACTTACATTTATCTTATTCATTTAATTGTGTGGCTATTTAATGACCATTTTTATTCAAAGCCTGGATTTTCACGCTTCATTCTTAAGTACGTTTGAATGTCTGCATAGATCACACTTAATAAAAGTTTTGTGTTAAACGTCAATGACAAAGCAAACAATCCACACAAAAAAAGACATCTAGAGGACACATATAGATCTTTCGTCTGGCAGCACGTATAAACCACAGTTATCGTAAATTATATAAAAGTAAAAAATAAATGGAAAAAAAATAACCTTTTTAAAGACAAAACAGAGAAAAGAACTGATAGGACCGGGTGATCTATGCGTCTAGCTCTCGTTATGTTTTGATTTATTCAAAATTCATGTTAATGAAATTAAAGTTACTTTTAAATATTATACCACATGAAAACTACACAGGTGGGTTCCATGTTATAAACCCACAGTTCGTACTGAACATGCATGAACTATTTGCCACTGGACATTAAGCAACCAACAATCAATCACAATTCACAACTTATAGTATATATAGTTGTGAAATACAAAATGTATGTATAGTGATACAGTTTTGCCAAATAAATAGAATACAAATACACACCGCTTTATATAACTGACACAATTTAAAGGAAAACTCTCTAAACTATATAAGTAGAGAAGCGAACAGTTTTTTTTTTAATACTAAACAAACTTCCGAACAGTACATATTCTTAATGGTTTGCCATGCAGCGCTCAAATATTTTGCATTATCTTTTGGTATAGTGTTTAGAAATATATAACCTTAAACTACACATACTAAGCTATAATAGATTCAGATTCATTATTTTATTAAATATAAAACATTGCAAATATTAAAACTGACGGTCAAACATCAACAGCTTAAATACTAATACGTATACACAAATTCATTATTTTTTTTCTTAACTTTTAGCCCTACGGCACCTTTTTATTAAGAATCACGAGTGTAATTGTAAAATTGTCATGTACTTCTTACGTTATGGATCAATGATTTTGTTACCTGTTGACCCGGTTGATAACAAGCCCGTGCCGTGCCATTGAACTCAAGCATTTTAACTAAAACGGAAAATTTTTAATTTACGCCATATACTAACTTAAAGTACTATATTATATGGGTTAGAAAATAAATATAAGGATACATTGTTTGAATGAAAATCTTTATACGGTGGTACTTTATTTATAGTTTTAACACTGTCTCGACACAGACTGAGTGCAGTATCATGATCAGCTTCATGTACTATCATATGGCGACCTTTAGTTTAAACATATTTTATTTGCTAAATATCAGCAAAATGGATGAGACACAAGTAAATCATACTTATGAAGTCTTCTTCATGGCGACCTTTGTGGTGTATAGACGCACCACTGTCATGACTGTGTAAAATAAATAATTGTTTAATAATATATTGTACAGTACAAAGCTATGTTAATTATACATAGAAGCTTTTCCGAGTTTAATAGAGCAACTCGCACGAAAATTAAAAAAAACCCAGCTCCAATGGTAATAGTAAACTAGGACATATCAACAGAAAACGAATTAAAGCAACTGACATAAAACAAAAATACGCATGTGTTAATTTGTCCCCGCTTCATTTCTGCGGATAGACAATGGCAATTATACCACATCTCCTTATTTTTTAGGTTACGTTTAAGATTGTTCCGTTACTAGTTTTCAAACACGAAAAACATTTTCAAACAGGGTTCACAACATTAAGGTTAAATGTATGGCAAACATTTATGTGTGTATACAATTAACATACGTCCTTGCATTTAATTATATATAAATATACTAAATAAATAAATGATTTGGAAAATACGTTGAAGGTGTAAAAAGTCACGAGAATTCCGAATGCAACTAGGTTCTATTCGGGCACTCTGGTTCTAAACCTTGGTTCCATCTGTGTTTTTTTTTGGTTCCGAACCTTGGTTCTATCCGGGTTCTTTGGTTCAAAACCATGGTAACTGGTTCAACATCCGGGTTGTTTGGTTATAGCAACCCAACTTCTTGGTTCTATCTAGGTTCTATTCTAATGTTCCCGTTGAACTTGGAGAAGATAACCGCAAGTATCCGAATAAAAAGATAAAGTAGGTCAAAGACGCTAAACTTGTTTTATAACATTAAACATTTCAGCATCGACGGAAAATGAAGCTGTAAGGTATTTATCTTCTCATTTTAATTATTTTGATTAGAAAAACTAGACAAAAATAAAGCATCGTATAGATTTAAAAAAAACCCAGAATATACAGTATATATCGAACATCCTTTCATTTAAATCAGTCGTTCCGTTTTCATTTATTTTCCTTAACTCGTCCCATATTTCCGTTAATATTTCTAGAAGTTTTTTGTCGTTCAATTGGTTAACGATATGTGCATCTAGCCACTTGACGACTTGCATATATATTTGATTGAACATTTTTTTTCAAGTTCGACTGAATTTTATTTAATTGGCTTTGTAATAATGTCAGATTTGATAGAAATACATGTGAAGTATATGTAACAAATCGTTTTGTTCAAAGCAGATTGTTTAAAGACATATAAAGAGAAAGTGATGATCAATTTAGGTTTGTAAGCTTTAATTAGTTGAAAAATCAGCTATAAAATATTACAAAAATGTATATGTACAATAAATTTGTCAAATTTGACACTCCTTGTGAAGGGCATGCATATAATCATTCGGCCCAAAATAAAGAAATCAAAATTAAGATTGAATATTTTTATAATAAAAATGTGTGTGTGTTAACGACAGTGCTAGTGGGATGGGTATCACCAGCACAATAGTCAGAACTTCTATTTTGGCGCCGTAGCGGAGGGGGCATAAAGTGTTACCCTCGTCCGTCCGTCCCAAACATTCCAAAAATGGGTTCCGTTCACCTAACTTTAGTTTGCCTCATGCCACAAAATACTATAAAACTTATACAAAATAAAAAAGAAGATGTGGCATGAGTGCCAATGAGAACCCTCCACAAGAGACCAAATGACACAGAAATTAACAACTCTAAGTCACCATACGACCTTTAACAATGAGCATGCAAAGGCCATACCGCATAGTCAGCTATAAAAGCACCGAAATGACAATGAAAAACAATTAAAACGAGAAAACTAACGGCCTTATTTATGTACAAAAATTGAACGAAATACAAACATTTAACACATAAACAAACGACAACCACTGAATTACAGACTCCTGACTTGGGACAGGCACATACATACAGAATAAGGCGGAGTTAAACATGTTAGCGGGATCCCCACCCTCCCCTTAACCTGGGACAATGCTTATTACCACAACACACAAAATCAAATTTGAAATTTGGTAGCGTCACTTTTACCGTTCATGAGTTATCATGTCCCAATAAACATAGAAAATGCTGAATTTTTCGTTTCCGTTCACTTAAATAAGTTTGCCTCAATCAAATGTAATAAACCTTATACACAATGCTTATTACCCCTACACACAGATCTATCAAGTTCGATATTGGGTGGCGCCACTTTTACTGTTCATGAGTTATTAGATGTAAGAAGATGTGGTACGAGTACCAATGATACAAATGTCAACACGGATCCTTAAGATAGGAAAAATGTTTCCGTTCTCTAACTTTAGTTTGCCTCAACCAAATGTTATGAAACTTAAACACAATGCTTATGGTCACAAAACGGTAAAAACTACGTGAATCTTCATCTATATGATGAAGTTTACTCATGTTTTTTTTTACAAGCGGGGGTATCTGTGGCCCATAGACATATTCTACATTTATTTCAGGTAAACAGCTTCTTTACTTCCATTGAATTCTACTTCTAAAAGAAGTAACTTGCATATTTTTTTTCAGGATCTCAGTGCAGTTTGGTAACAGACAGTGATATTGCAAGTTACATGTGACCAGCATAACAAAGTGTTTCAGTAGATTGAGCTCTCTGTCTAAGTGTACTTAAAATGTTCTTTGCACTGAGTTCAGTTTATTGATATGCGTAAACCTTCTGTGTGAATTTTTAAATGTCCATGAAATGAAATGTACATAAGGTAAAATGATTGAAACATTTTGCATTATCTATCACAACTGGAAGCACATGGTACTACTGAAGCAATAAATGTTCTCTCTAATTTTTCACGGAAACTAAAGGATTTAGTTTTCATTTGAACCTAACATTCTTAAAAATTGAGAATGGAAATGTGGAATGTGTAAAAGAGATAGTAACATGAAAAAAGAGCAGAAAGCAGTCGAAGGCCACCAATGGGTCTTCTACAAAGCGAGAAAATCCCTTACCCGGAGGCGGGCTTCAGATGGCCCCTAAACAAAATGTGTACTAGTTCCAACTCCAAAATATAAAAATGAAATTACGATTAAAAACATACAAGACCAACAAAAACCAGAGACTCCTGACTTGGAACAGGCGGCGGTGTTAAACATGTGTTATCTGCTTTTGGGTCGGGTTGTTGTTTCTTTAACATATTCCCCATATCAATCCTCAATTTGATTTGCAATATATCAACCCTCTCCCTATACGTCTAGCGAATGTAGAAGAAACATACACACAGCAATACCCACAGTAGAACTCAGTTTAAAAGAAGTTCGAGTCCAATGTCGGAATAGTTAACAAAAGAAACTAAGCAAAATGACAATGATTATAAAAAAGAAAAGTGGTATGATTGCCAATGAGACAAAAATGACAATGATTATAAAAAAGCATAAGTGCCAATGAAACAACTCTCCACAAGAGACCAAATGACACAGAAATTAACAATAATAAACCACCGTACGACCTTCAACAATGAGCAAAGCCATACTGCATAGTCAGCTGTAAAACGCCCCAAAATAACAATGTAAAACAATTCAAACTAGAAAACTAACGGCCTGATTAATGTTCAAAAAATGAACGAAAAACAAATATTTAACACATAAATGATGCACATATTAACAAGGGACTACTGACAGTTACTGACATGCGAGCTCCAGATCTCAATTAAACTGATTGAAAGCGTATGTCTTCATCATATGAAAATCCAGGACAATCCCTCCCGTTAGCAGTTAGTATCTTGCCATCATATAATATATGAGAACATAACTGGGGTCTATCTGTCAGGCAGACAATAAGAGAAAGCATAGTTAAACACAAACAAAATGCTTATTGCAATATATGTATGATGTCAGGTTTTTAAACCTGTACTACCTACTTAAGAGTACCAAGTACAAATTGTCATTAATTTATAGATAATATTTATGTAAAAAAAACGAGACTCACAAGGCCTAACTGCCTTCTAGAATTGAAATGGGTTATTGACTAATTTACTAAGTCAAAATTTTCGGTAAAGACAACACTGCTCTATTTTTATACCATGATGTAAAAACTACATGCTTCTGCTTTCATTTAGATTTTCCATCAAGATTCATTTATAATTTTATTCGCAAAAAAATATATTTTTACAAATAAAGAAACAGTGTCACTAGAGTGCGATAGTAGTTAAAAAAAAAAAAAAAAAAAAAAAAAAAGAAACTCCTAGAAAAACTGAATATTAATAATAATATTCTAACATAAAAAAATGTAGTATGGGGTTATAAAATAAATGATGAGCAATACTATGAAATTAATTATTTGATTACAATTATAATGTTTTGTATATATAAGGCAAATTATATGTCTGAACAGAAAACAAAATCTTTAGATGTATATTCTGTATTTAAAGCAGAATTCATGTACAGCTACAAAATGCAGACATCTAGTAAACATACTAAGAATAAATGTCTACTTGATAAAGTTGTCAAATTGTTGTAATAATTTTTATGTTTGAAAATGTATAATCTAGCAAAAAAGAAAAGGAAAAGGTTAATAAAAAATAAAAATTCTAGGTCCGGAACTGATTTAGAGAAATAATTTTAATTATCACCGATAAGCGTGGTGGATAACGGTATCTGCTATCCTCAGTTTTTTTATCGTTAAAAAAAGAAGAAAAAATTTACATACTAATTTATTTCAGAATCGAAACAATTATATTGAAATTTTTATTCATACATACCTGTGAATAGCTTATATTAATCATATTTAAATCACTATTAAAACTGGTAATTTCCAAACCAGGAAGAGATATCAATACAATAATAAGAAATCGATAACGGAAAGTGTGAACTATTTCCGGAAACTTTTTCTTTCTAAACAAGCTAGATAATACATATTGATAAATAAGAATTTCATATATACTTATCTATTTACGATTGAAAATGAAATATTTATAATATAGTTTAGATGAATTGTAATGTACTATTGATAAACAGAGAGAAACCCTGGATTTCTTGTAAAAATAAAGAGACCCTTCACTAGAATGCTGGACTAGTGAAGTAAATTGTTAACAGCAAGCAATATATTGTTGAATAAAAAAAAAAGCAATAGTAGTTCACCGTGGATGTATTTGACAAAACCTTTCCGAATTATGGTTCCTCAATGCTCTTCAGTTTGGCAATTTATTTGGCATATTACCATTCTGATTTGAGTAATTTGAAGACGAAAAGCGCGTGAGACGCGCAAAATTATTAGCATGGTGCCTAATGAGGTATTTTTTCACAACTTTCATAAATCTTGAACATAAATGAAATCAAATATGTAAGATCCATAAAGCAACAGAAATCAACTTTGTATATTTATTTGAACGATAATACTTGTTATATATTATATATAAATATACTAAATAAATAAATGATTTGGAAAATACGTAGAAGGTATAAATAGTAATGAAAATTTCGAATGCAATTAGGTTCTATCCGGGCACTCTGGCTCTGAACCTTGGTTCCATCTGTGTTTTTTGGTTCTGAACCTTGGTTCTATCCGGGTTCTTTGGTTCGAAACAATGGAAACTGGTTCAACATCTGGTTTGTTTGGTTATAGTAACCAAACTTCTTGGTTCTATCTGGGTTCTTTTCTTATGTTCCCGTTGAACTTGGAGAAGATATCCGCAAATATCCGAATATAAAGATAAAGTAGGTCAAAGACGCTTAAATTGTTTTACATGTATGAACATTAAACATTTCAGCATCGACGGAAAATGAAGCTGAAAGGTATTTATCTTCTCATTTTAATTATTTTGATTAGGAAACTAGACAAAATAAAGCATCGTATAGATTTACAAAAAAAACCAGAATATACAGTATATCGAACATCCTTTTATCTAAATCAGTCGTTCCGTATTCATTTATTTTCCTTTACTCATCCCTTATTTCAGTTAATATTTCGAGAAGTTTTAAAACCACCCAATTAGGACATGTCGTTCAATTGGCCAACGATATGTGCATTTATCCACTTGACGACTTGCATATATATTTGATCGAACATTTATTTTAAAGTTCGACTGAATTTTATTTAATTGGCTTTGTAATCATGTCAAATTTGATAGAAATACATGTGAAGTATATGTAACAAATCGTTTCGTTCAAAACAGAATGTAAAAAGACATATTAAGAGAAAGTGGTGATCAATTTAAGTTTCAAAGCTTTAATTAGTTGAAAAATAAGCTATGCAATATTACAAAAGTGTATATGTACAATAAATTTGTCAAATTTGACACTCCTTGTGAAGGGCATGCATATAATCATTTGCCCACAATAAAGAAATCAAAAATAAGATTGAATATTTTTATAATTAAATTGTGTGTGTGTGTTAATGACAGTGCTAGTGGTTTGAGTATCACCAGCACAATAGTCAGAACTTCTGTGTTAGCGTCGTAGTGGAGGGGGCCGAACGTTCCAAAAATGAGTTCCGTTCTCCTAACTTAAGTTCCGCAACCAAATACTATAAAACTTATACAATATAAAAAGAATATGTTGCATGAGTGCCAATGAGAACTCTCCACAAGAGACCAAATGACACAGAAATTAACAACTATAGATCCCCATACGGCCTTCAACAATGAGCAAAGTCCATACCGCATAGTCAGCTATAAAATGCCCCGAAATGACAATGTAAAACAAAAATCGATTCAAACGAGAAAACTAACGGCCTAATTTATGTACAAAAAATGAACGAACAACAAAAATGTAACACATAAACAAAAGACAACCACTAAGTTGCAGGCTCCTGACTTGGGACAGGCACATACATACAGAATAAGGCGGGGTTAAACATGTTAGCAGGATTCCCACCCTCCCCTAACCCGCGGGACAATGCTTATTAACACAAAGCACAAAATCAAATTTGAATTTTAGTAGCATCACTTTTACCGTTCATGAGTTATCATGCCCCTTTATAAACATAGAAAATGCTGAATTTTCGTTTCCGTTCTCATAAATAAGTTTGCCTCAATCAAATGTTATAAAACTTGTACGCAATGTTTATTACCCCAAATCACAGATCTAAAACGTTTGATATTGGGTGGCGTCACTTTTACTGTTCATGAGTTATTAGATGTAAGAAGATGTCAACACGGAGCCTGAAGATAGGTAAAATGCTAAATCTGTTGTGTCCGTTCTCTAACTTTAGTTTGCCTCAACTAAATGTTATGAAACTTATAGACAATGCTTATGGTCACAAAACGGTAAAAAGTACGTGAATCATGCAACTATATGTGGAAGTTTACTCATGTTTTTTTCACAAGCGGGGACATCTGTGGCCCATAGACATATTCAACATTTATTTTAGTAAACAGCTTCTTTATTTTCATTGAATTCTACTACTAATAGAAGTAACTTGCATATTTTGTTTTCAGGATCTCAGTGCAGTTTGGTAACAGATAGTGATATTTCAAGTTACATGTGACCAGCATAACAAAGTGTTTCACTAGATTGAGCTCTCTGTCAAAGTGTATTTTAAAGGTTCTTTGCACTGAGTTCAGTTTATTGATATGCGTATACCTTATGTGTGATTTTTTAAGATGTAAAAACAGACCATCAATATCTACATGTCCATGAAATGAAATGTAAGGTAAATGATTGAAACATTTTGCATTATCTATCACAACTGGCAGCACATGGTATTAATGAAGCAATAAATGTTCTTTCTAATTTTTCACGGAAATTAAAGGATTTAGTTTTCATTTAAACCTAACATTCTTAAAAATTGTGAATGGAAATGTGGAATGTGTAAAAGAGACAGTAACTTGACAAAAGAGCAGAAAGCAGTCGAAGGCCACCAATGGGTCTTCAACAAAGCGAAAAAAAAACCTCACCCGGAGGCGGGCTTCAGATGGCCCCTTAACAAAATGTGTACTAGTTCAAACTCCAAAACATAAAAAAAAACTTACTATTAAAAACATACAAGACTAACAAAAAACAGAGACTCCTGACTTGGAACAGGCGCACAAATGCGGCGGGGTTAAACATGTGTTATCAGTGCTTTTGGGTCGGGGTGTTGTCTCTTTAACATATTCCCCATTTCCATTCTCAATCTTATTTGTGATATATCAACCCTCTCCCTATACGTCTAGCCAATGTAGAAGAAACAAACACACAGCAATACCTACAGTAGAACTCAGTTTAAAAGAAGTTCGAGTCTAATGGTAGAATAACTAACAAAAGAAACTAAGCAAAATGACAATGATTATAAGAAAGAAGATGTGGTATGATTGCTAATGAGACACACATGCCAATGAAACAGCTCTCCACAAGACCAAATGACACAGAAATTAACAATTATAGTTCACCGTACAGCCTTCAACAATGAGCAAAGCCCATACTGCATAGTCAGCTATAAAACGCCACGAAATGACAATGTTAAACAATTCAAACGAGTAAACTAACGGCCTAATTTATGTACAAAAAATGAACGAAAAACAAATATTTAACAGATAAATGATGCACATATTAACAAGGTACTACTAGCAGTTACTGACATGCGAGCTCTAGATCTCAATTAAACTAATTGAAGGAGTATGTCTTCGTCATATGAAAATCCAGGACAATCCCTCCCGTTAGGAGTTAGTATCATGCAATCATAAAATATATGAGAACATAACTTGGGTCTATCTGTCAGGCAGTCAATAAGAGAAAGCATAGTTAAATACAAACAAAATGCTTATTGCAAAACATATATGAGTCATTATAAAAAAACATGCAAAACTATGTTATTTGGTCTTTTTCAATCACAGACATGAATATATATCAAAATAACACTTGCATATGTTAGATATGAATATTTTGTGATACACTATGTACAGTTTACAGTATGAAATGTTATAAAGACATCCTTAATGTTTTCTTAAACCCTTGGATATATGCAGGATTAACTGTTATTTTCACTATAAATCAATTTAGACCTGAAATAGGACTATTATTCATATCATTTGTTATTAGGATTTATCATTATTTATTGTATTTTGTACATACAAGCATTTTTTTAAGATTCGGAAGGTGTATGTTAGTTTTATAATAAAGATTTTCACTAAAAGGAAAAGTCTCATTTTTTAAGTCAATGGTGTAACCAAAAGACAATTTGGTAGGGTAAGAGTTATCTTCCTCAAGATTTCAACATTTTCAATAGTTTCTCCCTTAGCAATGTCACCTGTAAGTATGTTATCCAAAAGAAAAAACAAACATCTATGTTGAAAATTTAGTGAAAGATCTTAAAAGTAAGTAAAAGCTATAACGTAAATAAAAAAAGTGTCCATGGTGTAGCCTTATAAAAATCAATCTACGAAAATTTCCTGAACTTGAAAATATATTGATTGTAGAAACATGCACCAGGAACAACATATAAAATAGGGGAATGGAGCACTTATTGAGTAACTTAATCTAAAAATACATCTGTAAATCATTGGTGTTACTGTCAATGGTGAGACCACTTTGATAAAATAACACCATTGACCAGTTTAGTAACACCACTGAATATATTATGACAATCAGCATTTTTCTGTGTTTCTTTCATGTTTAACAAGCGAAACATTATATTATTTATGAAAAACAATACTTATTTAACAATGTTTTAATAATAGCATGTATTACATATACAAAGTTTTCAAAAACTGGTGTATGCTGGTAACACCAATGACACTATTTAGTAACACTATTGACATTTTTAGTTATTGATGTTATGTTATATAATTTGAGATTTCTTAGCCTAAGAATTATTTTTTCTTCTTTTTCTTTTGTTCGGTGTTCTTATGTTTTGTGTTCAATACTTAATAAAAGTAAAATTTGAAATTTGTTGTCAATGGTGATACTTTTGTGTCATTGGAGTTACTTAAGGGTCAGTGGTGTTACTATATAAAAATGAAATAATTTTTATTTTTATTAACAAATGAAAGTGTTTTCGTGTCGTATACGGAGGATAGACATTATCTAATCATTCAGTCTTCAAACATTTTACCTCTATTCAGTTTAAGGGTATTTATTAATATGAAAAACGGCAATAATTAGGACAGTTAACTTTTATTCAACAATTTTTTTTGAAATTTATGTTTAAATAGAATGTATAGCTTTAGGAATAATGTAAAAAAGTAGTAATTTTAACCTTAACAACAATTTGGAACAGTTGTTTGATATTTAACAGTTATGCTCAGTACCTAAATGCATGTTTTAAATTGGTAACACCATTGACACGATTCTATCAAAGGATGACCTAAAATTGTTAAAATTGAAGGAACTCTTCATTTTTCCCATTGCATATTTCTGAATATAGTTGCTACCATACTATAGAATAGAGGGACACATTTAAATGATTTAAACAACGACATCATTTTTCCAAATGTTACCTCATCGACATTTGCATGTTTTTTTATAATGACCCATATGATGTCAGGGTTTTAAACCTGTACTGCCTATTTAAGAGTAACAAGTACAAATTGTCATTTACTTATGTAAAAGGACGAAACTCACAAGGCCTTACTGACTTCTATAATTGAATTGCGTTATTCACTTATTTGCTACATTCAAATTTGCGGTAATGGCAACCCTGCTCTATTCCTATTCCATGTAAAAACTACATGCTCCTTTTTTCGTCTGCACTTTCCTTCGCTGAGATTCATCATTTATAACTTTCTTCATAAAAAATATGTTTAAACATAATTGATTCTGCAACAAATACTATAGTCAATGTGTTAAACTTATATGCTTCATATTTCCTTTTTTCTCTCTCGTAAAAATCTATAATCATTGAACAAACAATTGAATTTATCAGTTTATTATTTAAAAGTAAAATTATACTTGAACAAGAATGTGTCCCATAGTACACGAATGCCCCATCCGCACTATCATTTTCTATGTTCATTGGACCGTGAAAATGGGGTAAAATGTGAAAGACCATATCATAGGGAACATGTGTACTAAGTTTCAAGTTGATTGGACTTCAACTTCATAAAAATCTACCTTGACCAAAAACTTTAACATGGAGCGGGAAAGACGGACGGACGAACGGACGGACGGACGGACGGACGCACAGATCAGAAAACATAATGCCCATAAATGGGGCATAGCACATCTTTTATATAATTTCAACCAAACCATGGGAATAGTTTCAAGAAACACAATAGAATTTTAGTGTATGCTCTAACAATGTATATATAAGTTCACCTTGCCCTTAAAATAGTATAATACAAAATTTGAGTTTGTACCCAACACCACTAGACACAGTTTAACACAAAACTATGAAAAATACATAAACAAAGCGTTTCCTCATAAGATATCTCGCATGTATATAACTGGTATGATACTACATAAGTATTTTCGATTTTGAATGCCACACTGAAATACGATATGACTACAACAGTGGAACATAATAAAGCCATACTAGAAACATACAGCTTCTCTAAAATTATATCGAACAATAAAATCCAAATCATGAGCCTAGAGTGTTCCTTTATTATTTGTATGTTCTGGTGTGTTCTGATGTGTGTCCGAAAAGAAACATTGTCACTAGAGAGGAATAGCAGTTCACCTTGGCTGTATTTGACAAAACCTTTTTGAAGTATGGGTCCGCAATTTTCTTCAGCTTGATAATTTATTTGGCATATTACCATTTTGATTTGTGTAATTTCCAGACGAAAAGCGCGTATGACGCGCAAAATCATAACAATGGTGCCTGATGAGTATTTTGGTTTTTAACAATGCAGTCATTTTTGAATTCCATACAAATACAAACAAGAGTTCACACACTGAAATGTCTCGCCTTCCCTACTAATCATTGATATTATGTTGATAGTCCTAAATAGAAAGCTTTAATACAACTATCACATACACTTAATATGGTCAAAGAAAATAAAGTTAAGATCGGATAAACCAAACAAGAAATACATGTACACCTTACAATCATTCAATACACTTTAAAATATGGTTGACCTATTGCTTATAGTTTCTAAGAAACAGACTATACCTATAAAAACTAAAAATTGACCAATGAATCATGAAAATGAGGTCAATGTCATATGCATCAAGCCAGGCAGACATGTAAAGCTTGCGATCCTGCCATACAACAAATAAAGTTGACCTATTGCTTATAGTTTTAAGAAAAACAAACCAAAACAGAAAAACTTAACACTTAGCAATGAGCAATGCATTTTGAACATGAGGTTAAGGTCAAATAAAATCTGCAAGACTGACATGTACATCATAAAATATTTCCATACACCACATATAGTTGACCTATTGCATATAGTATAAGTAGAAAGACCAAAACTCAAAAACTTAACTATAACCACTGACCCATGAAAATGAGGTCAAGGTCAGATGACATCTGCCAGTTCGACATGTACACCTTACATGTACAATCCTACCATACACCGAATATACTAGACCTATTGCTTATAGTATCTGATATATGGACCTGACCACCAAAACTTAACCTTGTTCACTGATCCATGAAATGAGGTCGAGGTCAAGTGAAGACTGTATGACGGGCATGAGAACCTTACAAGGTACGCACATACCAAATATAATTATCCTTTTACTCATATAAAGAGAGAAATTAACATTACAAAAAATCTTAACTTTTTTTCAAGTTGTCATTGAACCAGGAAAATAAGGTCAAGAACTATGGGCATGTGACAGACGGAAACTTCGTAACATAAGGCACCTATATATTAAGTATGAAGAATACAGGTCTTCCACCTTCTAAGATATAAAGCAGTTAGCCGCCGCCGTAGCCGCTGGATCTCTATCCCTATGTCGAGCTTTCTGCGTCAAAAGTCGCAGGCTCGACACAAATGTAGCTTATCCAAATCTTTAACATTACGATTAACAGCTGCTCAAATTTCTCTAGACGAATAAACATTTAAGGTTAAAAAATGACAGAATCTGTTCTTCGTTTACTCTCTTTTAAAATAAAAAATCATTAAATTATTCATCCTAGACAATACCGACAAACTTGCAGATTTTTAGTGTTTTAATTTCTAAATATAAGCATAGTAAAATAGATGGCCCATATTAGAATAAAAATCTGTTTATAACGCTTAATTGATGAACCATTCAGATGGGACCTGGTTATTTAAGGGAAAATTATCTGACAAACAAAAATATAAGTTAGAGTTCACCTTAAAATTATTGACTTTTGTAAATCTTGAACAAAAATGAAATCAATGAAAATAGAAAAAAAGGGAATATTTATAAAAAGATTTTAACCTGATAATTATGAGCTTTTATCATAATTTAGCACTACTTTGTTTAAGGAAACAGCAAATGTATACTTAATTTACTAAAGCTATAAGATAAAACTACATAAGACCCATGAAGCAATGTTTAAACTAAGCAATGGAAATCAACATTGTATATTTATATAAACGATAATACTTGTAAGTGATATAAATAAATAAACAAACATTTATTAAAAAATAAGCAACATGTATAGACGAATAATTTATTAGTTCCTCAACATAACAACAATAGAAATAAAGAATCAACAGAGGATTTAATCTTTAATTACTTTTTTTTTATTTATTCGAAAGATATACTTTAAATTATAATAAATATATATATTAATTTAAATTGCATTATCAAGCAGAAAGGGCGTAGCTCGTAGTATCATACCGGCATACTGAACGGATCTAAACATGGTCTGACAATTTTGAACGTTAATTTTGAGATTTGGTCTGTTTTGGTCTGACACCGTCGTAACGGATCTAAACAGCTCGCTAGAAGATTCAGTCTTGTTTATCTTGACATGCCTTAACGGACTGATTTACCTGATGAGACTATCGATCGGAACGGCGTCTTAAAGGTCTTGAATGTCTTGACGTTTTTCTCTAGCGGTAAATCCAGTCAATTAAGATATGATCAGACCAAAATGACCGTTTCAGACTGAAATCGTGCTACCAGTGTTGTAACAGACGAGTTGACTGCTTCCCAAGTTAACTTACGAAATTTTAAGCAGACAAGCAAGCTAACTTCAAAGGTGGTACACCATACCTACATGTATGTCTGTTTTTTTAAGACTGCTGCAGACCTATTGAAAAGTCTGCCAAGACCAGATCTGTGGACATGTCTTCTGCAGACAAGACCCGTGGTTAGGTCAGATTTACAGTTTTATTGTTGACGAAATGTTCAAACAAAGGTTTTAAGTGTCCGGATAAATCAGGTGTTTTATAGTTTTGAATCCTCTCGTCTATCTAAACAGGTACATCTGTATCGATTATAAATGAAACCAGTGACATCCAACAAAACAAACTCATCCTGAAAGAAAAATTTTCCCTTGTCCGTTAAGCAACACACAATCAACTAATCAACCGACATTTATACTGACAGTCAGTCAGTATTCACTACTCCCAGATGAACAACCTCATACTGTTCATTATAAGGTACAAATATTATCAATATTGGATGATACGTTCAAACAGTGTTGCTATACACACAAGCATGAAACATGAAAACTACTGACTTTAACAACAATTCAATGTTTTGAATACTAAAAGGAAATGTTGGCACTCTAAATTGATGTGGACAATCTTGTCATTGTGTACCAATATTGCTGTCATTTTAGTGATATAATCCATCCAGATTTAACAAATAGATTTATGATGCGGATAATTAATTGAAAACGCAATGAATATGGTCAGTGTTGGTTGATGTCAGGCATGAGGATTATGCAAATTTGTAATTGTAATGCATGGTTATGCATTACATTTTCCCAAGTAATTGCATGTAATGTGTAATGCAGCAATTTTTACATTACATGTAATTGTAATTTAATGCATTACTTGAGAAAAAAGTTGTGTAATTTCATGAATTACATTGCATTACATGGAATTACTTTTTTTTCACACACTATATATCTTTCATAGATTGTTGGATATTTAGCTAAAGTAGGATTTGAAAACAGAAGGATATTAATACAGTAAAAGTGTGTTATTGTTGTCAAAATATCAATGAATACCTTGTCATGATTAAATAACAGAAAATTGACCATCATCATGAAACACAAATTAGTTTGTTTTACAATCAATCTTTTCACCATTTTGACACTTGGTCATAAATTAAGCTGTTTTTTTATCATTTAATTAGGAAGGAAATTCTCAATTAATCTTTTTGATTGGAATTAATAAAATAAATGTATATTTATAAAAGTGAAGTTAACATTAGTTAAAATCAATATTTAACTTCATCTCTGTAATTTGTTTTTGAGAGAAAACCCAGAGATCTATATACCTTGAAACTCTAATGATGTTAAAATGTAATAGTTGTATTGAATACACTTTTTACTTGATACTTAAATTCATTATGTATACGGTAGAGTTATTGCACATGCTAGAATCTTTTGTGACTTCATGTTGTTTTTCAAAATGTTTTTTTTTCCACCTAATAATAACATTTACAAATGTAATGTGTAATTCAATGCATTATTTTGCAAAAGTTATTGTAATATAATGCATAACTTTGATAAATGCATGCAATTGCAATTGTAATTTAATGCATGGTTTTGTCAAAGTAATTGTAATATAATGCATTATATTGCATTCTAATTGGCCCCATGTCTGGTTGAGGTTGGATCACAGTTTTGTTACATAAATTATCCTGATTTAAACAAAAACAAAAAGATTGTCATTACACATGTGTTTTGAATACAAAAAGGACATGCTGGCCATATTCATTGATGTAGAAAAAGTTGTGTAGTCATAGTGTACGAATATTACTATCAGTTGTATTATACAATCAGATCTAACATGTCTAAGTTAACAAATAAGTTGATGTATGATCCAACTTTGTAGTTTTCATAATACAGTTTAAAAATGGTCTGTTTTGGTTGATGAGGTCTAATATTTTTTTTATACACACCAGCCTGAAATATGAATACGACTGAGTTTTTTGACAGTTCAATATTTTGAATATAAAAAGGATATGCTGGCATCTGGAATTGATGCTAACACAATTTTGTAATTATTGTATTTCAATATTGCTGTCTTTGTATTAAACCATCCATCCTGAGTTTACTTATTCAATATTTAGCTGAACAATGTATACATTTGCATAATTAAGTTCAAATATGGTCAGTCTTGTTTGATGCGATCAAATATTTTTGTTAGAAAATAATACAAAAACAAAATCACAAAAATACTGAACTCCGAGGAAAATTCAAAACGAAAAAATCAAACGCTCAAACATATCAAACGAATGAATAACAACTGTCACATTCCTGACTTGGTACATAAGTTTTCGTATGTAGAAAATGGTGGATTGAACCTTGATTTTAAAGCTTGCTAATCCTCTCACTTGTATGAAAGTCGCATCAAATTCCTTTATATTGACAACGAAGACAAACAAGCAGCAGATATAAAACTACGGACAATTGCATATTTTAAGTAAAAATTGACATGCTGGCACTCTTAAAATATTTGAACACACGTTTGTTATCATTGGGTCTCAATAATGCTATCATTCCTAATTTTGCAAATTTACTAATTGATGATATGTCTGTACAATTTTTATGGTAAAGTGCAAATATAATGAGTGCTCACTGATACAGTGAACATTGTTTATACAAAGTAGCGAGAGATTTGAACACCACTGATTTTTCGTGACGATTCAATACTTTGTTTAAAAAGAGGTCATGCAGGCACTCTTAATTGATGCGGACAACATTTTGTGTTGATCTTGTTCCAAAATGGCTTTCATTTGTATTATAACATCTATCCAATGGTCCTACGTACATAAAAAGAAAATTAAGATCAAGATACAAGGTCAAGGTAATGTATTTTATTTTTCAGGTTTTCTTGCAATTAGTCAGTGTCAAAATGTTGGTTACGGCATATCGCAACTCCAATATATGAAGATTATAATGGTTTGGTGACTTTTTAAAAAAAGTATTTCTGAAACAAACTGATTAGCAGTATAACACTTAAACCAAACATAGTAGGGACCAACGATCTGTTAATTTGAGATCCATGACCTTCCACTTAAATTTAAGATAGTCGTAAAAGGTATATTTTGAAGTTTGCAATAATATCACACTGGTCTATAGCAATATGTTCTTTTGTTTTTTAGTGTAGAAAAATTGAACATTGAACATGTAAACATGAGTGGTATTGCGTAAATCAAAAGTGTGTGTGTTGTATCAAATTTAGGCATTAGTAAATTTGGTATCATTGTAACGTAGCCTATAAAACTTAACCAAAAATGAACCTTTTATAACGGAGGTAGCTTATTATCTACTGTATTTCAAATAAGCGCAATGTAATAACAATCTGTTACTATCTCCCTTATCTATGAATGTTTTGAATCGTTGTAAAATAAGCTATAAATGTACAATACACCTACTTGTTAAACTTAATGTTCTATCGAAAGACTTTCAGTATTGCTGTGATCCATTGGGTTTTTTTTTTATCATGTAAAGAATTGTTCCCATTCTCCAATTATAAACCGAAGTTGTGAGAATATTTGTATTCCATTGCATAATTAGAGACATGAATATCAAATCAATGCATAAATACACAAAATAAAGGACGAACTAAGAATTACACACGCAAGTATCGGTAACATTTTTACCATAATATTTTACAATAAATAGTTAAATAAATTGTTGAATGTAACACTTAGATTTTATTTTGAATACTTTAGAAATGTCTCTGTTTTGATAATGTTTTAAAATATCAATGTCAAATATGCAAAAGAATGTGTCATATTAGACATTTGCGGACACTAGGTCTATACCTAGGATTACACTTTAGACTTACGATTACAGGTGACAAAAACAAGGGGTCATCTCAAAATACAAAAACAAACTAACAATACAGATCCAAATTACAAATGGTGTTATCTATAAAAAAAGATGTACGCAACACGTTAAAATGTCATGTGTCCGAAGCGATTTTCTGGATTTACCATCAGGACCGAACAAAGCCGAATATTTGAAGACAAGGATTTATAAGGACCAAAGGTGTAGATAGATGTAGATAGATGTATGATATGCATATATTATCAACAGGAGCAATAGACTTTCCCCGCGAAACAGGGTACTTTTAATGCAATGATTAGTTTACGAAAACCAGCAAAAACATTGGTCAGAGGATACTCTACACACTGTTTCATTTGAAATAGTAATGTTGGTGTCGTTTTTGTTATGCACGATTACAACTTTGTATCCGCAGCTGTTGCCTTGCCGATTGTGATTTTTTTTTATCAAATTTCTTCTCGCCTGCTACACTTTTGCATTTTTTATCCCGAACAATCAAATAAATAGATTTGCGTATAAACTTTGTGTTGAAATGAACAACGTCGCAGTGAGAGATCACGGGCTGTTCCGGGGGTTGAAACACCCCTTTTTTTGCCGATCAATGTTTTTGATTAGGGACATATGGTCTGACCCCCCCCCCCCCCCCTCCTTTTATCTTGGGTTGGAATCCTAATTTGAAAATTGCTGGATCGACCCCTGCGTCCTCAGTGCACTCCATATTTCAATTCCATGAAAATAGTACCAGTCTCGGAACAGGGGTTAAAGCTCATGTTTCGAGTATACCAGTCCCACCCATGTTCATGGGGGATAATCATCGACACCGCGAAAATACAACCTGTCCATACTTAATGATTCCCAAGATCTCTTTTATAATAATTGCTTACAAGAAAAACTACTTGGAACTCGTTTGTCATTTTTTGTTTGTTGCTGTTGAAAACATAGATAGTCGAGCAAAGTTTTAACTATTTGAGTACACCTATTCTTACATTTCAACTGAGTCTGGCGAACAGTCTAAAATATATTTCCGCCATAAAGAAGTTCGTTGATAACTGTAGTTGTGATTTTTTGCTTTTGAAACCAAAAACGTAGACAAAAGTGTTTGTCCTATTCAGGAAAAATAAAAGTTTTCAAAATTATACCAAACGGCAAGTGAAATGTCATGAAGAATAAATATCTCAAAACACCCGTCCGCTGTATTTCCTCATTCTCTTTAAAACAAAATACAAGAGAGAAAGTATGTCTTAGCATGAACATGCTAACATGCTCCTTGGTTGATTGCACCTTTCCTAACACAAAGTATTGCTGATTTTTTTTCAGCAATAGTCACAATCTAGTTACTGCAACGACAATTGCGATATTTTGTGTGTCTCATGTTAAAATTATTTTTAAAATAATGTTGGTTCATTCTATCATACTTCTTACAATTACAGCATTTTCAACCTAGATAAAACCGGATACAATAATTAATGTTAACACATTGCTGCAAATATATTAGAAAAAAAGTCGTTGTTCAACTACAGAAAAACATCACTATCGTTATATTGTTTTGGATTGACGGTTTATTTTTACACTTTGAGTAAGCCCAAGATTTAAATGTTACCTGTAAGTGTAATTCTAATTCTAATCGTAGGTGTATGACAGTTTCCGCAAATGTCTAACAGTCGTTGAAGACGTCACATTTAATTACCGTCTATGTGAGAAAATAGTGTGTAGCACATGTAGCAGGTACTTACAGGTAACTAAGGGCAGATACTATGTAGCACAGCTAAACCTCTTACTTGTATGACAGTTGCATCAAATTCCATTTTATTTACAACGGTGCGTGAACAAAACAAGCAGACAAAATAGGTAAAAATGTAAAAAATACAGCAGTTAACATTGTGCTATAATTCTAATCACTAAACAAACATACAAACATGTAACAAAAAAGCGCAAAATGGCATACATACCAAGCATATTAGCAAAAATTAAAGACAAGAATACACACATTTACAATATAGTACAATAACACAATGATTGGATGTATAAGTACAAAGCCACGTCATATATGAAAGAGAGGAACATAAAAGAGCATATAGAAAAAGTGCATAGCAAAAATGAAAGACGAGCAACAAGCAAGTTTTTGGAGTAACACCAAAAGGCATACAGACTAAGCACATTAGCAAAATGAAAGACAAGAATACGATAATATCATAAACAATAAGGACAGAATGTACAAGTTTCACAAGTATCTTAATACACATAAACACAAACAAATATTTAACACATATGCACAAAAAAGCAAATATATCAAATGTAACAACCTCATTCGTTGCTTTCTTATTTTTATAAACGTCTGCCTGTTTTGGCACAGTTATAAAGGTTTACAATAAACCAAAAAATCACCCAAAACTGATTTTCAAAACTAGTGTACAAATATCCGTATAAGCTCTTTTATCAAACACAATACACGTACAATATCACTAAATCCTTACTCACATGCATACACTGACAGAGTCCTTTTATTATCCTTGCTCAATTTATGTAAGCATTTTGGTCTAGGAGATACGGGCAACATATATCATACCAATAATGAAGGCAACATGAAAAGTAATAAGTCACCTTCTAAACAATAGCATTATTCAATTAACTGCAATCTCCATTATGACTTGTCATTAAGAGAGATGTACAGCTATTTTAGCCATGCATATCAAGTTTAGGATTATCTCGTAAGAGTAACCTTCTCATATTATAAATGTATGCTTATATTCCTTTATACTTCCAGCAGATAAAGGACTGGAACCATTAACGTATCGCAGGTTATGTGATGATATGTCCATCAGGAGAAACGTAACTATATTCCTATTTCTATTTATAATTGACATGCAGAAGGGGAACAGAAGCAACATTACTAAAACCGTTTATCTATTTATACTTGCCATGTAAAGGTACTGCATTTATTTTGTCATAAAGACAAACGTCAAGATTTTTCATAAGAGAAACATTAATATATCCTTATTTTTATTTATTATTGCTGGATACATTTTACTATAATATACAATTATAGCCTTTGTATGAGGTCTATACAAGGATACATTGACCTGAAAGAAGTTTACTGACCGAGAACGAAGTCCAAGGTCGATATACTTGTGTGGGTCGATATATCATGTATTGACCTCATACAAACATGACAAAGGCTATAATTGTTATATTATTAATTTCATACCATATTTGTATCAAACTCTTCAGCGTAATATATTCGATCAATTGATTTTGTTGGAATTTTATAGATATACTATTGTCTCCTAGACAATAACAACATATTAGATGTTATTTAGGGTTTTTTTTGTGTTTTTTGTTTACATCTTCTGTATTTGAAGATTGTTTTCTTCAAATACTCGATAAAAAATATAGACTTTTTAAAACTTTTAACAATATCATGAAATTCAATACATGACGTAACACAGTATATCGATTTTTAGATATTTCAAAAATAACCGTGCAATATGCTTTTTGCTCTCCGCCGTTTTCCATCTTCCTTCTAAAATATGTGACTATCCCTGAACGAATCAAATTAGTTAAAATATACGAATTTATAATATTAGCTATTATTGACTTAAATTAACATCGGATTTTTTTTCTAGGAACAACTTTACTATATCATCATGTCCATTTTCACGTGCCATATTGAGAGGACCACACAGCTCAATGATATGATTCTTGTCTAAAAGCAACATTACTATATCCGTATATCCCTTCTTACATGCCATGTACAGAGGACTACAACCTTCATTGTCACACAGAATAACGTTTGAATTCATTTCTAACAGCAACTTTACTGTATCATAATGTCCATTTTTACTTGCCATGTACAATGGGCTACGGCCATTATTGTCACGCATGTCAACGTTACGATTCATTTTTAATAGACGTTTTAATATCATTGTTTCTCCTTTCGTACTTGCAATGTGGATAGCCTTTTATAAGAGCAACACTTGAATATCTTTATGTCCATTTCTACCTGCCATGTCGAGAGGACTTAAGCCATTTTTGTCACACAGATGTTTGTTCGCATTATATTCTAAGAGCATCTTTACTATACGAGTATGTCCGTTATTACTTGAAATGTGGAGAGGACTACAGCCATCAAAACCACACATGTCAACTTTAGCCTCCTTTTCTAACAGCAGCATAACTATATATTCATTTCCGTTCTTACTTGCCATATAAAGAGGACTATAACCATTTTTGTCACACAGATTAACGTTTGGATTCATTTCTAAGAGCAACTCTACTGTATCATAATGTCCATTATCAATTGCCATGTACAATGGGCTACGGCCATTATCGTCACGCATGTCAACGTTACGATTCATTTTTAATAGACGTTTTAATATCATTGTTTCTCCTTTCGTACTTGCAATGTGGATAGCCTTTTCTAAGAGCAACACTTGAATATCTTTATGTCCATTTCTACCTGCCATGTCGAGGGGACTTAAGCCATTTTTGTCACACAGATGTATGTTCGCATTATATTCTAAGAGCATCTTTACTATACGAGTATGTCCGTTATTACTTGAAATGTGGAGAGGACTACAGCCATCAAAACCACACATGTCAACTTTAGCCTCCTTTTCTAACAGCAGCATAACTATATATTCATGTCCGTTCTTACTTGCCATATAAAGAGGACTATAACCATTTTTGTCATACAGATTTACGTTTGCCTTCTTTTGTAAGAGGCTCTCTACTATACCAGCATATCCTTTCGTACTTGCCACGTAGAGAGGACTACATCCATTAGCATCGCATTGATCAACATTAGGATTCTTCTTCAAGAGCAACATTATTATATCCCTATGTTTATTGGCACTGGCAATGTAGAGAGGACTATACCCATTATTGTCACGAAGATCCACATTAGGATGCTTCTCTAAGAGGATCGCTACAATAACAGAATATCCATTCTTAACGGCCATGATAAGAGGACTGCAGCCATTACTATCACATTGATCAACTTCAGGATTCTTTTCTAAGAGCAATGCCACTATATTCGTGTGTCCGTTCATGCTTGCCATGTAAAGAGGACTACGACCATTACTATCACATTGATCAACATCAGGATTCCTCGTTAACAGCGTTCCTACTATATTCACGTATCCATTCGTACTTGCTATAGATAGAGGACTACAACCACTATTGTCGCACCGGTCAACGTCAGGATTATTTTCTAAGATCAAAATTACTATATTATTATGCCTATGCATGCTTGCCATGTAAAGAGGACTACGCCCATTAGTATCACACTGATCAACATTAGGATTCTTCTTTAAAAGCAATCTTACTATATCCTCGTATCCATTCGTACTTGCTATAAATAGAGGACTACAACCACTATTATCACATAGATCAACGGCAGGATTGTGTTTTAAGAGTAACCGTACTATATTAGTATGACCATTCTTACTAGCCATAAAAATAGGCGTACAGCAATTATCGTCAAATAAATCAACGTCTGGATTCTTCTTTAAGAGCAAACGTACTATTTCATTATATCCATTCTTACTTGCTATGTAAAGAGGACTACAACCATTAGTATCACACTGATTAACATTAGGATTCTTCTTTAAAAGCAATCTTACTATATCCTCGTATCCATTCGTACTTGCTATAAATAGAGGACTACAACCACTATTATCACATAGATCAACGGCAGGATTGTGTTTTAAGAGTAACCGTACTATATTAGTATGACCATTCTTACTAGCCATAAAAATAGGCGTACAGCAATTATCGTCAAATAAATCAACGTCTGGATTCTTCTTTAAGAGCAAACGTACTATTTCATTATATCCATTCTTACTTGCTATGTAAAGAGGACTACAACCATTAAAATCGCATAATTCAACGTCAGAATTCTGTTCTAGGAGCAATCTTACGATATCAGTATGTTCGTTTTTACTGGCCATGTACAATGGAGAACAGCCATAGTCGTCACACAGATTGAGGTTTGGATTGTTCCTTATTAGCATTTTCACTATATCAATATAACCTTTTTGACATGCCATGTACACTCCTCCGACCTTATTATACTTACATTGATCCACATCCACATCTTTACCTAATATCCACTCTACCAGGGTAGTATAACCATAATAACAAGACGCAATCAGTGGAGTAGTACCTGATCCAGGGTTTTCCCTTGGAAACAGTGTATCTTTTGTATTACTTAGTGTTATTTGTAGTGATTCGTCCAATGCTAGTAAATAATCTAATAATCGTTGTCGAAATAGTGATACTTTCATATTAATATTACTAAATACAACTAACACCTCTCCTTTTAACCAATCAGTTATCAACCTTTCTAGATATGGTTCTATATAATCATCGTCTATTTCAATAAAGAAGTCGTGTTTACACTTCTCGTAATCTGTAGACTGCTTCCAGATAAAACGTTCATTCACTAAATACCTATCACCATGATTTATTAAACATTCCATCATTATATCACCAAAATAATGAGCGAGAAAGTCAAACAATTTCATATGTGTGATACTATAACTACCTCTGCGTTTACATATAAATGTACCATCTAAAGTATCAAGTGCAATTTTAAGTTTTGCCTTTGTTGTGTTACTGTTCAAGCCACAAGCATTACGCAGGTCCTGGAATATCTGTCGTTGTTGGTGGGTAACTTTACCCCGGAACCATTTTTCACTCAAATTGTTATTGAATAGAACACACAAAGCGAGACTACAAACTTTGCATTTCCCTTCATCATCTTTCGTACTTAACTTATCTAGCTCACGTTTATAGACCTCAAATGGATTTTTGAAAAATTCGTTGATGTTTTCATCTTTTCTAACAAAAGATAAAGAACACAGTAGTGGGAAAAAATCACTATTTCGGAATAATTTATTTACATCGCGTCCGCTTTTATTAATATAAATATTGGCAATATCTGTTTTCTCATCAGATGTGAGACATAACTTATCCGATACTAAGTTACATTCGCAAAATTTAAGGGATGATAATATCCTAAACGTATCCATGTTATCATCACTCCAAATTGTAAACCTACATGATGCTATAATCTTACAATTGCTTTCTGCAAAAATACTTTTCAAAACAGGTGATAGTTTTTTCCAGTGTTCAATCTGAGACTGATTAGTAACAAAGTTTCCAAACATATCATCTACAAAGAAGACTATGTCTTCACCAGGTTGATAAAAAACACGAATGTCTTCTGGTGAGACCACCTGTATTATTTTATATCCTTCTTTTTGTAATAGTAATGCTGCATGTCTAGCTACGAATGATTTTCCAACTCCAGGAGGGCCAGTCAAAATCACACAGCTGTTTATTTGCAAACACTTAATTACGTTGGCGCTTGCTCTTGTTGATACAAACTTTTTATCATGTTCTATCCAGTCTTCAAGAATTTGATTGTTGTCTGAAAACAAGGAAATAAAAAGACTTCATTAACTTGAAATACCACACCTTAAACTTATTTGTATATACTTTTCCATTAGATTTCACACTTAAACAGCTAAACAATATTGATTGTGGGTAAGTACTTCGCTAAAATATCGCTTAAAATGTAAACTTTCTAATTTCAAACCTCCGATCAGTATGTATGATCTGGCGTAAAAACTGAATGATGTAAATAGAACATATATATTTCACTAAATTATTGGTGTCAAAATTATCGGAACTGGAAATGTTTGCAATCAAGAACACTCAAAGAAGAAAGATATTTGTAGTCGTTTGTTAAATGGTTTGTCTTATAATTATGTATCTTCCATATAGTTACTTCAGGCATTCCAGACCGGTTGAGACTCTCACTATAACAATTTAGACACATTGTTTTTGAGTTCATTTATATAAAACGTGACCGGTCTTTTCCAAACAGAATCGAAAACAATAATAATTAAAAAACCTTAAGATTTTTCAGATCGTGTTCAGTCTTTTCCATGTTTTCCAATATGCATTCATAATACTGAGAGATACGCCTCATAGTGATAAAGAAGACGCAGGCAATTTATATAAAGTGTTGAATTTTGTATAGTACTGAATCGATACCACTGCTTGTGCACTATCAGTTCCCAAGGGATCATTGAGATCTTCGGATCAATACTTCGGTATTGACATGATAAATAACACACCTTTCATAAATTGTCCGTTTATAAATCCATTAAGCATTAAGGTGTAATACCACAAAATCATGGTACATCCAATCCGGTTGTATACGAAAATAGGTCGAAAAAAAATATTCCCTTGAATTTGACAGTTGTAGGTAATCCTACATTTTATTGCAGTAAAACATTTCTGTTCCATAAACATATGTCTTGGGTATTTTAAAGCACCATTATTTTTTTATTTGGGGTTTCTATAGAATATTTTGTAAACTTGAGGTTACATGGTTACTAAAGCTTGTACACAGGTTAAATAAGGGGAGAGATTTGATTGGTTAACTTCCAGTGATGGTTATTTTCTTATATGCAATGAAATGTTATGTGAATTTTTTTCTATAGTACTGGACAGGATAAAACTTTACTCATGCCAAGTATTTTTTTATTTGAAACAAAGTTAAATTCTGCACAATTTTTTGAAAAGTGCAAATTTAAAAAAGACTAATAGGGGAAAATCAATGGTGGTTTTACACCTTAAGAACATAACGCTTCAGATCCAGTTGACACAATTGACCTTATATGGATTCAGAAATGATCTGTAGGGTAAGTTTCCGTTGGAAGTGTTTCAATCCCAAAAGTCAAAATATAAAAGCTGTAAAACTTTACTGGAATTCAAATACACGTGTTCTCATTCGGATTTGTGATACTGGGAACTAGTAAAGATTGAAAATTAGAGGATTTTCATAAATTTCGTAATTCTGAATTGAATTCAGGGTATATTAGCCCTAGCTATTTGTTTGCAAAGTCCAATCAATCATCCATAGAACAACGAACAGCACAATCACGCATATAGTAGACTGTTGCGTATTGGTGTTACTGACAAAATGTATAAAAAAAAATCGCGACAGGAATACAAATAGTTACATGAATACATGTATATATCATATTGTTGTCTTTGAAGCCATATAAACATCTGAAGTTCAGAGGGGACCGGCAATTTTGCGAGTATGCAGCCGTGATTAGATCATAGATAGAGTCATTAAATTAAAGACACCATTACAGAAAAGAGCTTTAACTCATAATACAACCAGACAGAGTGATGCCCCCGCACTCCACTCTAAAGTAACTTTATTATAACAAAGTCAATGTAAAAGACACAAGTGATGCCCCTGCAGATGCAACGTTTTATTTCAAAATAACAAACAAATTTAACTGCGTTTACCCCAAAAATGACAAAGTTCAAATATCTCCCTAAAGAGCGACTAGTAATAAAAATCAAAACTCTGACCACATGCACACCTTTCATATATATGTACAAACAGACAGCGAAGTGAAAACATCCTAGGATTCAAACTGTAGGAGAAGTTGAGCTGAATAACTATATACACATAATGGGACGGACGGACGGACGGACGGAAGGACGGACACACAGGGGAAAACAATATGCCCCCAATTTTCAATTGCAGTAACATAATAAATAATTGAACCATTTTAAATATGCATCAAACATACTGTTACTGGAATGATGGTAATGGGATGTGAATATGTACCACTGATTTTTAGATACCAAGGGTTCCCCGAGAAATAAGTATGCAAGGGTTCGAGGTATCAATAATATAGATATTAAATAAGTAATTTGTAAAAAAATTGTGCTGTCATTTTAGTTTAATTAAAGATCAATAATATATATAAAGTTCCATTTGCGGTTTAATGAAACGAAATTATCAACATTATCCTGTTTTTGTTTTGCCAAAAACAGGATTCGGACATCCCTTCTTGTGAACACATTACTTTCCGGTATATTCTGGGACAATTATCAGGTTTTGGAAGTGGCCCTTATACCTATAATAACGTCGATGCCGGTAAGAAAGAAAAAAACATTATATATATTTGAAATATTAACATATTGTTCGTTTTATTGTTATTTTTGGTGACGTTGTACCCTTTTAGACTTGTTGTATATATATATATATATATATATATATATATATATATTTCGACTTGTCTTGCTCGTATTCGAAATAATTTGTAGATTGTGCATGGCTTAAAAAATATTCACATATGTCTATATGTTTATAATTATAAATTAGCTGTTCAAAATTCTCGTTTGAATGGTTTAACACTAGTAATTGTTGGGGCCCTTTATAGCTTGCTGTTCGGTCTGAGACAAGGCTCCGTGTTGAAGGGATACCTTGACCTATAATGGTTAATTTTATAAATTTTTACTTGGATGGAGAGTTGTCTCATTGGCACTCATGCCACATCTTCCTATGTCTATCATCTTCTATATACATGTAGAGATTACTTTATCTATATATAACATGATACATATTTATAAAAAGGTTAAATCCTAAATATCCTACTGCCTGTCGATACTTTTATTTTGGCATTGCACATGTCATGTCTTCTTTGACTGACCATCATGTTAAGTAGTTGATTTTAGTCTCTGATGCATGATTTTGTATTATACATTGTTTTTTTTTATTTTAACTAGCCTCAGTAACTGCGAGTACCCATGTAAAGCACTAACGTAATTTGACCTGTTGATAAATTTTGTAATGCATTTTTTTTTTTTTAACGTAATTCGTGTTATATCTCGTGTCACTATTTTTAGTATGTAGCACCTTTGGTGTGTGTTCGGTATATACTATAAATGATATTTATGTTCTCGTACTATAAACAACAACTTTATTCATTTGGTAAAAAATATTTCCGAACTCCATGGACTCCGTGCAACATAATTATGTGTATTTGCCTGTGATCGTTATTTTATTTAACAGCATTTATACCAAGGTTATAGTTGTCTTTATGATATTGTTTTACACTTTTTTTTTATTAATGTTGTATATACATTGTGTCATATACATAGATCAAATGTTTTCGTTCAGTGTATGTTTACTTGTGTGTGTTGTCTTTTGGTTAAGTTAAGTCATTTCAATTGATATTTTATTGTATGGTGTTCTATGTTGTGATTTTACACAATTATTTCAGGTTATGGTATAGGTTGGCGCCTCTTGTGACGTTCAAACCAGCTGCATGTTTTTGCACCTGTCCGTAGTCGGGAACATGTTGTTCAATGATTGTCGTTTGTTGAAGTGTTTCTTGTTTGTCGTTTTTTGTATAGTTTCGACAGTTAGTTTTCCATACTAATCGCAGAATACATAAAAATGCCTAAGTATTTCCTTGCCAAATTCTAAAAAGTCAAAAGCATCTGTATGAATATACCTCTTATATTTTTTGGGATAACCTCTTCCAGCTCTGTTTTCCATTTCATGATTTCATGTTTAAGATCTGAAGTCGCTGTTGCAACAGGTTCAACTGAAATTAAAACAGACATATGGATTGTTCTTTGCTCTGCGTCCAGTTCATTCCTATTAAGATCAGTCAAAAATAAATATAATACAATAAGTTAATGTTGCAATTGGACCGACCGAAGTGACGGAATCCCAAGATTGGGAATGCCACCAAAAAACGGGGAAACGCTGGACAGGAAAATATAGTTTGCATTGTAATAGCACAACAAGGACTCCTGAAAGAGTTGTTGTAAATGTTATTAAATAGGGTTTGCTACTCTTTTTTAACACCAGGATTTGGCGTCACCGTGCAGACCGGACGTGACTGTCTTTCTACATCCACACCGCCCTAAGTCGAATTAAAAGGGATATTGCTGCCTGTCGGATAAGATCAGTCCCTTACCATATCGTAAACCCCAAGTCAATCATTTGAGTAAATAAGGACCATATGTTCGATGAAAAACAAAATGTCTATTATATCTGTTCATCGATCAACGCAGGCAGTTATAAGAGAAAACTGATTCAAGTGACAGTTGCTTGAAAACCTTGAGCAAAAAAACTTGATTTCAACACTTATAGGACCAACTTGAATATATGTGGGCAACAACGTCAACGTCCGCCTCATACCATCGATCATCTCCGATAAATGTTGTAAAAGAAATGGTGAGCAATTCCAAGCAACAACGTAACAACAGTAATAAAGTCCAGGCATGGAAGAAGCAGAACAGTGTTGGCAGTGCAAGTTGGTCATACATGATATTAGTTTTAATGTGACTTGCAGTATTCCTTGTTGTGATAAACTGCATGACTTTTGTTCGTCAATTTCAAAGGAATTGATTTTCTCTTTTCAAATAAAATAATTTTAAAATGAATATCTATATTTGTAATTTGTAAAGTTTTATTAAAAATGCATGTATTAAAATTCTTAAAAATCTATTATGCATTTCTTTTTCTTCTTGCAGAGTATATTTAGCAAGGTAGGAATAAGGATGACATCAATTAAATTATGAAAAACATTGTTATATCAACATGTTGCTATGTTACGTTCCTTTCAGTAGGTAAATATCGAAAACAAATATTCAAAGTTGCAGATAAATCATAAATTTAAAAAATTGTTCAACACATACTTATCGTATCTATAACACTGCTAAGCTAAGTACAATGTACTTTACTATTGTATTTGATAAATCATCCACGATTTACATCTTATCTGTACAATTAGTTTTATCGAGAAGAAACGAAATCTGAATGAAATGTTTGTATCTAGCATTTTGATATTTTGGAAGTTTGTAACTACTCTTCTTTGATTTTTTATACAAAACATACCTTTAACTTTAATATATAAAACAATCATATTTCGGCAAAATATTTAGCATTAAAAAGTGGCTGATATCTGTACATTTGGTTGCATTATAAATAGACGTGCAGTTCAAAATAACCAGCGCACGTCATGTAAACTCAGCGTTAATTCCAAAGTATAATATGACGTGCTTCTTTCGCTTTGTAAACAACACCGTGATAACATTCTCGATATATCTATACTTAGCGCAGACTCAGAGATATATATAATAATGGATGTTACAGTATACCTCCCACTATGGGATAAGGAAACTTAATATAAGTCATTGTCAAGATAGAAATAATGCTAGCAACCTGAAATTTCATTTGTTTAATCAGTTCTTATCCGAGAACTATTTTGTGCAAACTGCAACCACCCTGTTGAGGATAACCAGCATTTCTTTTTTATTTGTTCTAAGTACAATGATGTAAGACAGATCCTTCTTGATTCCGTTTACTCCATTGCTGATAATGTTGACATAAATATTAAAATATTACTTTTTGGAAACAGATTTTTTTCATATGATATGAATATTGCTATTTTTAAATCTGTTCAGAAATATATCAGAGACACTGAACGTTTTGTTTGAAACTTACTTAATTTTTGTTTCATTTACTTTTATTTTTTATTTTTTTCTCCTCCATTTCAACATTAGTTCATTTATTCCACTATTTCTAATGACTTATAAAGGATATTTGCATGTTTCAAGGTACTTAAAAATAAATGATGAGTAATTACCTATATACTTAAATATACTTTGCACTTAGTAAGTATCACTGTAAACATATATTTGCTCGTGGGTGCTCATAAGTAGCATGCATGTTTCACTATATTGCATTATTTTAAATACAGTTGTTATACATGTTATAATTGAATTATACCTTGGACATGTATTATGGAGAGAGCTTTTATAGGCTGTGCCTGTTGCTCAATCCTTTTCATATCTTAATGAATAAAACATGTTTAAAGTCAATATACCTCCCACGTAAATCCACATCTATCGAAATCTATTTGCAAGCGCTATGCCGATTTTATTGTTTTAAAAAATACAATTGAAAAAAGACTACATAACTTTTATTCTTATTCGGATGCATATTAAAAAGAATTATATACAAAATAACAAATTCCGCGAAAGTCCATTAATGCTTTCGGCGCATTTAAGTCATTCCAAAACATGACGTCACACAAATGAAAACTCTAACGCTGAAGGGTTTTCCGTTACGTTAACATCGAAATTCGTATAATATTACATTAAAATGGATTTTTGAGGTAGGTGTTATTTTATTTTCTATTCTATTGGATAACTTCGCATATTTACTGATGTAAGCAAGTCAACATGGCGGCTCCATAGTTACGAAATGTCAACTTCGGATTTGACGGTAGCTTATAAAAAAACATGTGAATTAAGAATGACAAATGTTTGGTTTGAGAATTAAAAAATTTAATCACATTTTCTACTGGTAATTTACGAAATAAATTATGCAAGCTACAGATTTATTTGAATGTTCCAGCTTTATCTGACAGGGAGTAAAAAAGAACAGCCACACACACGAGACACCCACCCTAGTTTCAGTTTTTTAATTACCGTATTTTGTCCTATTACAATCGAAATAATTCATAGAAGCCATAGATTTGTTGTAAATTTACACATTGCCTGAGTTGTGATATTCGTTTATTTTATCCCCCGATAACGCTCAGGATAAAATTCGAATGTAACGGCCCAGGCCATGTGTAAATTTTCAACAAATCTATGGCTTCTATGAATTATTTCTTAAATTTCAGTAGATATGAGCAGTAAACGGGCTTTTACTTTCGCGTTTAACTCTACTAATACTGTTAAGAGCAAATAAGTGTTTATTTCAGCGTTTACTTCTGCGTTAACGAGAAAAAGCGCGTATTCTATTTTTGAAAATAGTAAACGCACGTTTACGCAGAATGTCGTCGTATCATGACTACACTGACCTATCATATCACATGATTAGCTACATAAAAATGCCCAGCTGTCCATTTTCGATTGAAAGATTACATTTAATTATATGCCACCTCTTTAATTAGTTGAAAATTAATTATCGTATATAAGAAACAAAACTGATATTTACCGAACACTGTGAAAGTACTTTAATTCGTGGGTATCAATTTTCGTGGTTTGTGCAACATTTACATGTTCGTGGGTTTTTAAATTCGCGGATTTTAGTTTTCTAGAACAAAAATTGAAAAATTGCAGCCATTAGAAACGAAGGTTACATATTGTCTGGATTGAAGGAAATTGCAAAGTAAACATTAGCCTGTGTAAATCGTAGTGATCATACTAATTAATCCGAGATAGAGTGATCAATTGGGCTTAAATCTTCATACAACATGACCAAGTATTGTCTGACCAATTTAGAACATATTCACACTTTCGAGTGACCTTACAAAATTATCCTTTCCCATTGTTATATTCAAACCTAAATAAGAGTTCACTTTTTATAATGAATTAATTAAATGTAAAACACAGGATATGACCAATTCAATGGATGGAATGAAATAGCACTGACATAGTTTGTGAGGACCAAAAGGATAAATTGTTTTTCTTTTTCTTCAGGTAAAACTTAATACTTATATACCTTGAGATTTTTTTATTATAAAAAGCACACAATGTTAAATAAATCATTTTGATATTTGATTTTTTTTTAATTATAAAACTCACTGTATTAATAATTGAATTCAGACCATTCAACATTAAGAATTACCGGATTTGTTATATATAGATTCCACAACTGCAACAAGTGTGTTACGACATTTCTCCACTCGAGACAGTTAAATTTCAATATTTAAAGCGCGAAGCTTGCCGAGCTTTTTAAATAATTACAATTTAACTGTTGAGAGTGGAGAAATATCGTAATACACGAGTTATAATGGTGGAATCTGTTTCTTTAATGATTTTTATCCTTCCTTTTCAAAGATTTGACGAAAGTTGTGTACTTTTTATGTGACGTCATCAGGAATGGTCGCCTTTTTTCATGACGTCACAATAGGAAAATCCAAAAGAAACCAAAAACATTAAACGTCACAATTAAACTTCGACCAATCATTTGCTGAGAACAGATCTTTCACTAGTTAGGAGAAATATTTTTCTCACACCGATCAAGAAATGTGAAAATAGCACAAAAATTAGAGAAAACATGAGCAACACGACGGGTGCCACATGTGGATCAGGATCTGCTTACCCTTACGGAGCACCTGAGATCACCCCTAGTTTTTGGTGGGGTTCGTGTTGCTTATTCTTTAGTTTTCTATGTTGTGTCATGTGTACTATTGTTTGTCTGTTTGTCTTTTTCATTTTTAGCCATGGCGTTGTCAGTTTATTGTCGATTTATGAGTTTGACTGTCCCTCTGGAATCTTTCGTCGCTCTTTTAAATGCTTACTTTTTATTGATAAATTTACATATATTGTGTTTCTCCAGAAAAAAAACTATCCTTTGCTTCATATATCATCAGTCTGGCATTGTTTTCTCGAAAGAAAAAAAAAATAATTCACTCAAATGTCAGGTATATAAATTAAATAAGTATTATTTACCTACATCCTTCTCCCCATTTCATTTTTGATTGTTTATTCTATATATGTGTACCATTAGAAAATGTATGAAAATTTGCAAAATTCAAAATGTTTTTGTTTTAATCTTTTCTCTTTCATCTTTAAACAGTAGGCTTTTTTCCCAAGGAAAATGCCTCAGGGGATCGTACACATCGTAAGTGCAGTTATTAAGAGTTCACTTTCATAATTAATGTACAATGAAAAGTCATTCATGTATAGCATTTCATAGTGCATAGAAAGCCATGTACTATGAAAATTAGAGGGTAAAAAACTGACTTTTCATTGGACGAGAAGGGGTGAGTATGTTATAACATATTAAAGACCATCAAAGGTGGTTATTTGGCCATAAACATGGCACCTAAAGAAAACAGTTACATAAACAAATGCTATAAACGTATCTTGAATTGTAAAATAATTCTTATCAAAAGCAAGCCCAGCATGAAATTATTAGTTCCCTTAGGTACGAGAATTAGAAGGATATAAAATAAACACTTTATCATAGCATATCAATAACGGAAATCCGACTTTCATCGATCAAAAATATTTTTTTATGAGAGTTAAAAGATCAAAAGTTGTACAGGTAAGGTTTTTTTAAAGATTAAATGGGTATAATCCTGCCTGCAGTTGTAGTGCGTTTGCCCTGTGACTACTATTATAGTATTCTCAGATTTGGCGATATTTAATATATTCTCTAGATCATATCAGTAGTCAAACCTACATGGGGATCTTTCCATGTCTTGATTTAGACAACGGTTGTTTTATTTCGTTGGACACTTTAATTCGTGGATAAAGTCATCCACGAAAACCACGAAAATTGGTTCCCCACGAATAAAAGTACTTTCAATGTATGCAATATACAGGTTTCCCTGTCAGTTGTGGCCATCACTCAACAAGTACCCGACCGACAAAAGTACGTGAGAACAAATCGATACACATATTCACATAATTGCAAAGTAAAATCATTTAGAACACAATTCAAGTGTCGAGACTTAAATCATAAAATCTATGTAAATTATAATATTATCTTAATGTAATCTTTGAAAAAAAAATAATAATCAAAACAAATATTTATTTACAATATTAAGGTCTTGTAATTTTATATCAGAGAAAATCGAGGAAACTTTGATTAGCAACATCAGCGGTAAGTCTCTAGGGAATAAAGCTGCGATATTAACCTGAACCCAATCATATATATATGAAAAAAAATATTAGCCTTCACTAGTCCCTACAGATGTACGAAAGCGTTAGACGCAAAAAGACATTTTAACTGACTTACTATCGTATGTTTTTATTATATATATATATGCTAGACGCTTTTTTGTTTATAGAAAATTTAAACGTGTAAATAAATCATAACAAAAAATTTTTACTTTTTGTTGTTTGCTCTTTTATATTGCATTTTATTGGATTTCTGTGTTTTTTTTTAAGGAGGTTAGTATCTTAGTTGTTGAGGTTTTTGTTTGGGGAGAGGAAATTTAAAAGGATGGCACGCAATCATTAAAGCGAAACATAATATTCTACACGCATTTTCCATAAAAAAAGAAATCCAATATAGATTCTAATCTTTTGACAAAGATGTACCAGTATATCTCGAAATATTATGTTTCTAATTGCTACAATAAATATCATACCAAATATATTCGTTTTCTCATGTGTAAATTTGTACCTTTCAATGCGGAACTATGTTCCCTGAACCCTCCCAATAAGAAAGGGGCACTATCCGGATAAATATTGGCACGATTGTGTCATTTTATTTTATTTCTTATAGATTTATTTTCAAATTGTGCAGGAATAACATGTAAACAATTTGTAATAACGCGTCCATTCGGTCAACTGTGACAGCTATGGCATATATGTATAACTCCGAACATATATATATATATGATTCAGACAAGCTCTCATACAAACAATCGTGTATGTGCTTGCATGTGAAATATTTGTTGCTGGAATATATAAGTTCGGCAATCGTGACGTAAACTGTTGTATCCACTTCAAGTTAGAATTTTACATGAAATCGAAATGAACGCTCTATCGTATTTGTAAGGTCATCTTTTACAAACTGTATAAAACCCAGATTGCACGTTGTTTTTCCTAACTTGTGTGTTGCAATGTGTGTATATATATACAAAATTCTGGAGTCTATCCTAAATTGAGGTAAATTATATGGCCTTCCAAATACCGTTTCGATTCCTAACATCACTGAAGAGACATTAATTGTCGAAATCCGGATATGGTGTACAAAAATCTTTGCACCTTTGTTTGCGGTATACCATCTTTGCCGCAAGTTTTATTGTTTTCTGTTTGGTATTAAATTTATAATTTAAGATCCATTTATTACACCTTGTGATCCGTTTATTTGGCAATCGCCAATGGCAGTCAGCAGGGTTTAAGAACATTTGTTGTTCGACCTGTTAGTCAAATGCGTTTTGTTAAAATATACTTTTTCACTTTTTTGGTCTTTTGGAAAATGTTGTTTGTGCTGTATTTAGACCCCTCTAACAAGAAATTTGTTTTGCATGCACACGTATAAAAAACGCCGTTTTTATCCAACGCAATCATAGATTTGAACGTTGTTTTCAATTTAGACTTGTATATAAAGTGCCTAGAAAATCAACAAAACAATGTAAACTTAAGTACAGGTTCCAGCCCCGCTTTGGGAGGAAGTAAAGAATCAAATCTACTCTAACATTGTTTGGTTGATTTTCTAGGCACTTTATAAATATTCTAAAGCCTGTTATCTCTTAATCATAAGAAATCCGATGGACAAGGTATAATATGCAGTTGTCACTACACATAGGCAGACATATATATATATATATATAAAAGTCTAAATTGAAAACAACGTTCAAACCTATGATTGCGTTGGATAAAAAACCGCAATTTTTATACGTGTGCATGTTAAACAAATGTCTTGGTAGAGGGGTCTAAATACAGCACAAACAACAATTTCCAAAAGACCAAAAAAAGTGAAAAAGTCTATTTTAACAAAACGCATTTGACTAACAGGTCGAACAACTGATGTTCTTAAACCCTGCTGACTGCAATTGGCAATTGCCAAATAAATTGATCACCAGATGTAACAAAATGGATCTTAATATTAATTTAATACCAAACAGAAAACAATAAACTTGTGGAAAAGATGGTGTACCACAAACACGAGGTGCAAAAATTTGTACACCATATCCGGATTTCGACAATCAATGTCTCTTCAGTGATGTTAGGGATCGAAATGGTATTTGGAAGGCCATATAATTTACCTCAATTTAGGAAAGACTCTTGATTTTAAAGAGTCGAAATAGGATGAACGGATCATATAAACCAGAAGGAAAATATAATACAAGCCCAAACGAAAAAATATATAAAAGTCTAAATTGAAAACAACGTTCAAACCTATGATTGCGTTGGATAAAAACCGCAATTTTTATACGTGTGCATGTAAAACAAATGTCTTGGTAGAGGGGTCTAAATACAGCACAAACAACAATTTCCAAAAGTCCAAAAAAAGTGAAAAAGTATATTTTAACAAAACGCATTTGACTAACAGGTCGAACAACTGATGTTCTTAAACCCTGCTGACTGCCATTGGCGATTGCCAAATAAATTGATCACCAGATGTAACAAAATGAATCTTAATATTAATTTAATACCAAACAGAAAACAATAAACTTGTGGAAAAGATGGTATACCACAAACACGAGGTGCAAAAATTTGTACACCATATCCGGATTTCGACAATTAATGTCTCCTCAGTGATGTTAGGGATCGAAATGGTATTTGGAAGGCCATATAATTTACCTCAATTTAGGAAAGACTCTTGATTTTAAGGAGCGAAATAGGATGAACGGATCATATAAACCAGAAGGAAAATATAATACAAGCCCAAACGAAAAAATATATAAAAGTCTAAATTGAAAACAACGTTCAAACCTATGATTGCGTTGGATAAAAACCGCAATTTTTATACGTGTGCATGTAAAACAAATGTCATGGTAGAGGGGTCTAAATACAGCACAAACAACAATTTCCAAAAGACCAAAAAAAGTGAACAGTCTATTTTAACAAAACGCATTTGACTAACAGGTCGAACAAATGATGTTATATATATATATATATATATAATGACTGAATAATAGCCAACGATAAATCTTACGGGCCGATGGATCATATAAACATGATACAGTACACTACAAAATATAATATATAACCAGTCTAAAAGGGTACAACATCACCAAAAAATGACAATAAACGAACAAATGTAACTATAAATATTTCGGATAACAGATATCCTTCATCAGTATGAGCACGATGTAAAATGAATCAGATCAATCTATTCTGATTATTAAACTATATCAATCTTGAATTCTATACAATAAAAAAAGTGAAACAGTTTCACCCGAACATCATATGTAGAGACGCTAATAAACTTTTAAAATTTCACAAAAACGACTCAAAGACATGCCTAAAATGAAAATAGTAATTAGAGATATGAACTGGCACAACTCTAAAATTCCAAAATGACGTAAGTTAAGATGTGACAACAACTGCGTGTAAATACATCCCCAAAAAAATATATATTTATAGGTTGCTTCAAGTTTTATGATGAACTAAATTGACCTGTTTAATGTCAATGCTTTAGCACAACTTCAGCATCTTTCACCAAAATAAATTAGTTCAAACAATAGGCTACTTTAGTCCAGGTATAAATTCAAAATAAAGATTGAAGTTAAGCTCCCAGTTTCTGTTTTTACAATTCATGTGAACAGGTTTGTTGGAAGTCGTCTTTAAGATTTTTCTTATTGGTTTATTTATTTTTATTTATTTATTGAATGACTTTGGCTAGGGTTAATTTAATGTATATGGATGTGTAATAAGTCGGAAAATGTTTAGAAATGTGACATCCAGTTAACATGTATTAACATTAACAGTACACATTTTATTGAATAAGATGCGCATTTCGACACATAATGTCTTATCAGTGATGATCGAAGTTAAATATTTAAAAACTCAAAACATAGAAGAAACATCTAAGAAACTCAAAAGCACCCAAAGTATAACCACAACCGGATGACAAATCAGACATGACTTGGCCTGAGGAAGATAGTTCATTAATAGTAAATGATATCTTTAATATGACAACAGATCGAAGTTATCAACCAAACAAAATATCAATTTTCACACCAGAACCGAATGTTTAGCTACTTGGCTGTTGGTACATTCGAGTACAAAATGACTTCTATCAGCTGTATCATTACAACGACGATACGGTAAATTATTCATCTTTTTGGCGATCTGATACGTGTAAATCCTGGTTTGAAGTACAGGAGTCATCAGAAGGCTACTAACATGAATCGAGGTCAATGCAAGAGGCGGAAGATTACAAGGGTACAATCAAACTCATTTATCGGAGAGCGACTGACATCAGTAAGACACAAATCGACATATATCTACATAAAAAACTAGACTATGCAAAAGTAATACCACAGGAAACAGTTGGTAATCGCAAATGTCCATAGTGTTCAGCAGGTTTGATCCACTATTATCACCCGTCATACTACTCATAATCAGAATAAATTCTTTGAAAGGTAAAACACTAAGAAAAAAGAGGTTGTGATATATAGCAGTTAGAACAATAGCTTGACTTTATTTTTTGTGCTCTATCGTTACCTGCTCTATTTTGTGTAGTTATATCAACTATGTAAACTTTCTACATAACATAAGTGTTATTGTGACAAAACATTATGCGTACATTCTCCTAACTTTCTTAAATAATCGCCTGCTTGACGATTTGAAAAATATCAAAAATGTATACATATCTGCATAAAATAACAGGATTAATTTGGACATTCCTGTTCGGAAATATTCGACATCAAACTGTATTTTGTACGTACCTACACTGATAGCTTGGACAAGTTACTTTATGCATAACATTAGGTAACTGATACTATAATAGCAAGCAAAAAAATACCTCTGACTTGATCTTTGAGCTCTTGTATGTCTTTCTTCATGTTCCTTGCTGCAAAATGTAATTGTAGAGTTACTGGAAAAATTTAAAAACTTAATGTATACCTTTTTCAAAACATAACAGGAAAAATATTAACATTTACAAATTTAAGATTGCCAATTCTTCTGATTAAATGAAATAAAACATTTAACAGGTTTTAAAGAATACCGAACTAAAATGATTTAGTGATGTGCCTTTATACACCTTTTTTAGACCTTAGCACATATATACGTACAATACAATGTCACTAATATATTCGTGTATTTTTGTATACGGCACCGGAATAATTGTTTCTTTGCAAAACTCATTATTTTATAAATCATCAATCCTAACATACTTAAGAGAAAGGGTCATTGATTTATACAGTTCGACTTGAACTTGTATTACTCACATTGGACCAATCACGACAAGTAGCGTATTAATTTGTATCGTATTTCTCTGTCTGCAAGACTGGAACATGTATCAAAATTATTGATTATTTGCCGATTGTTGTTTCTAAGTCAGAGTGCTAAGTAATGCAGTAAGTTGCACATCATGCATGAAGATTACTACGACTATAGGCAAAATAGTTTTACTCCAAATTCCATAGTTCCACCGTATTCCTATGTTGCCATATTGATTTCGTATCTGTGCCATTTTATGCCATTGCTTTTAATAATTGCACGTCGGTTAATAAAGACAAATTGTTCGTCTACCATTTCATACCTTACAGATTATATAACTGAATACATATGCATACCATATATATATATAGATTCTACTACTGCATCGAGTGTGATACGATATTTATCCACTCGAGACAGTTAAATTTTCAAATTTAAAACGCGAGGCTCGCCGAGCGTTTTAAATATTTAAAATTTAACTGTCGAGAGTGGATACATATCGTATTACACGAGATTTGGTGGTGGAATCTGTTTCTCTAATGATTTTCAAATAATACGCAGGCAAATTTATTCCTTCTTTTCGAATGATCTGCAAAAAGATGTGTCCTTTCTATGTGACGTCATCAGGCATGGTCGCCTTTTTTCATGCCGTCACAATAGGAAATTCAGAGGAAAGCAAGAAAATTCGACGTCATAATCGGATTTTAACCAATGAAGAACTGAGATCAAACGAACCACACGTTGATTAAATTTGTTTTATACAATGGGTGCAGAAAGGGATAAATTGACGAAGAATTAGAGAAACCATTTTATACCATATACAGTATCACAATATATAATAACAAAACTGTTAATCAAACCAAAAATAACTAACGTATTGCGATAATTCTGGAAGAGGGAGATATACACAAAATGTATTCCTTTATCATACACGACTTAAAAATTTATAACATAAAATTTTGATGAACCAATATCCGTATGTCCATGCCAGTACCGAAGTACAGTATATGAATGAGTACTGGTACTGTTTTTTTCGTCATGCCACGAAATATTTTGCACAAACCGAACGGTTATTATACGACACGAAAAGCTTCTTTTCCAAATATACCATCAACAAAACTTTGTGTTCATGATTTTACGTGTCTGAAGGAATACATGTAAGTATCTGCATACATTACCAACGGACGGCTGTAATTGAAAAGATTTATGACATTTGTTTTTATTTTCGATTTCAAGGGAGCTAAAACGTGGTCTTATTATACTTTCCCATCTGTTGTCATATTTCGTTCTATCTCATTTAGCTATAAGTAAGATAATAGTAAAACTCAGGTAGTCTCTAAGAATATATGTAAAAAAAGGTGCAAAAGATAACAGAGGGACAGTCATATTCTTTTCATTTACTTACTTATGGCTGAAGTTACAGCAGCTACAAGACCTACAATATATGGTAAGTATTAAAAAAAAGAGTTATGGAATATAAAAAGGTTTTGTCTGAATATTATCATTACTCAAATGAAATATAAAATGTACATGGTTTCTTTTGATTTTATTGTTGTTTAGTTGTGTTTTGAGTATTACACTTGTTATTAATAATAATACTGTTTTCACATATGCAAATCCATTGGTTATGATATAAACTTTTGTTTTAACGCAATTGCGCAAGGTAGGAAAAAATACTCGAAAGCCTGCTGTATGTGAGTGGTACTATATTTCGTACATACTTGATAAAAAAAGGTTTGTCAGACTTTTGCTGTCTTTCTTATTTGTTTAAATGCTCTGTTTTGAGGTTAAGCTAGCTTGCACTACTTGTTCTCAAAGCGATCATCACAAATGCACCAACAATGTTCTAGCAGACATTAAACAAACTTATTTGATCAGTTAATAGTTCCCTTACTAAAAAAAGAAACACAATTCTGAATTGTCTAAAATAGCTTTTCAAACTTTAGTATTTTTTAGATAGTTTCATCGACAACCATACTTTATTCACCTTAGTGTCTTATTTCTTCATTTATTCTACGAACAGCTTCGTTTGGAATATCCAAAAGATCCATAAGGTGAACAGGAATCATGGACTTAAATGATGGCGCATAAAATTGAAATTTGTAAACTTTTTATTTATCTCTTTTTTCAAATCATGTACTAGTTAATAATTTCTATCTGTTATTGATTTGTCTGTTTACTGCTGAACAATAACCTGGTTTACTTACTCAGTCATTATATCGTCCCTGTACAAACTGTTGAAAAATTAAAATGATACGACACAAGGAGAAACAAGGATTAAATAACCTTTCATGAGCTGGGGATTTTTGTTACTAGAAACCTTTTATCTGAAAGTGTACTAAGTTGTTCACATAGATTCTACTGCACTATTATAAGCAGACTCGTCGTTTATCTCGTACTTTATTGATATAATGATATTTAGATTCCCGCCTCTTCTACATGTTCAAAGCAAATTAACTGACATAAATGAAATTTACAAAAAGGTCAACTTTACTGCTAAAACCTCAAAGTATAAAAGCACTAAGATAACAGGTTTCTGAAATTCATACTGTGGATTCATTAATATTCGCTGGATACTAATTTTTGTGGATTTCGTGTGTACAGGGGCTTCACGAATTTAAATGTTCAACGAATTGCACATTTTCCAAAGGAATGTATGTAGACTTAGCCAAAACCACGAAATCAAATATCCACGATTATGCAAATTTTCCTAAATCTTTGAATACTGGTACCCAAGAAAATAAATGAATCCACAGTAACTCCTTTATACAGAAAGGAAAATGTTATAATACTTTCCATTGTTCTTCAGCATGGAATCCTTTAATCAAATTAGAAATGCACACATGAAGAAATGAGATGTGAAAATAATTAAATACAATGGAACTTCAGCAAAAGTAATTTACTGAGAAGTGCTGAAACCGAGAAACATAACAGACTACCAAAAAAGCTAACCATTTAAATAAAAAGTTGCAGTAGTACTGATATTTCTTGGAAATAATGTTTTTAATCTGTTGGTATTTTCTTTTAGATAAATTATGGGTAAATGTAAGAACAAAATTGTTTAAATTGTCATTTCGGGGCCTTTTATAGCTGACTATGCGGTATGGGCTTTGCTCATTGTTGAAGGCCGTACGGTGACCTATAGATGTTAATTTTAGTGTCATTTTGGTCTCTTGTGGAGAGTGGACTCATTGGCAATCATACCACATCTTCTTTTTTATATTTACATGGTTTTTTTTTATTTCTCAAAAACTATCCAAATAAACTTCCATTTCTGCTTGATGAATTAAATACACAAAAGAACATTTCATTTATTTAGAAAATAAATTAGTTGAAATTTATCACGTCCAGATCTTGCAGTAGCGCCATCAAAGGAAGCAACAACCAAAAACAAAAATCACCAAACATTTGCGTCAACCGGTTGACAATATTTGAAATAACATGATGTAAGAATATGACAGTTTTTAGAATGATTTGCGTGGTTTTCTACGGCCATTGAGAAAATAAGAAGATTTGCACAAAATAATTGACAAACTTCGAAGTCGTAGAGTGTACAGAAATGCAATGTGACCTTATTTTATATACCCAGAGATACTTGCGCCATTGACAACTTTGCAGAAAAAAAACAGGGTTTCAATAAAAAAAAACCCAACAAACTTACAATTAAATATGAATGATATATAAACAGCGAAAAACAAAAAATAACTGAAATACTTTGTTTCTTTGTTTTCAAAAAAAAAAAAAAAAAAAATAGGTTGAAAACAGTTACCCACGAAATAAAAAAAAAATATTACTGTCTGGATTGTTACTATTCACTGCGTAGTTAACTCTAACTTGTAGTTGCCTTCCAATTGATAGTAAAATATAATTTGTTCTGCACTTAGAAATAAAAAATATAAAATTGTTAATTGGTTTTTCCTTTGATAATGGGTTGACAATCCAATTATTATTTTGTGATATTTTTGATCGTCTAGGAAATCTGTATGCTGTGCTTCAATATTACATTAATATTACAAAATACGTATTAGACTTATACATATATAGTTAAAATCGCCTTATAATATAAGCTAGAATTGTTACAATGTCGAGACAAAACGCCTGACGTCAAAACTATAGAACAATAGAAATATACACAAAATATGGTTTTGTTTGATATACACGCTAACCGAATACAAAGAAAAGTCCTGAAACCAAACAACAAAAATAGAAAAAATATCTGAATGTCGTAAACAAGATGATACTAACCTAAAATTAAGATAAAACCGAATATCGCGTAAGCTATCCGTGCTGTTGATTGCTGTACCGTACCAGTGAAATCTATAATATATAAGCAAAATGAGATGTTGTTTATAAACTCAAGATGTTTATTATTGTATTGGGTCATATGAAATTATGCCAGTAGTTATAAACACTACCAGGCTTGTATAGTAAGGGCTGTGTGACGCTACAGTGATGAATACTGTAGTTTTGTAAACTGTTTTATAGTATCTACCTTTATTTGCTTAGGATTAAATCTGGCCCCAGACCACAATTAATGACCCCCCATTTTAGTTGTCCACGAATATAGTTCCTTGTAATTATAGTGTCTTTTTTCTTCATTTTTGTTTTCCGCCTTCCTGATTCATTTCTTATTTTTTATAGGGTGGAAATGAAAGAAAGGAGCTGAGATAATTTTTTAGAATTATTATTTTAACTATTCAGTAGTGGGAATGAGTGATAAGGCCAGTTGCAAAAGGTAAACTTTATAGTTTTCGGAACGTCTCTTGACTTGTCCATACCAGTACTAATGTGTTTTGACTAATTTTATGAATTGCACAGAAGGGATTTTCCTTCAAGTTGGACACAATGTGAAACTTATACTGTACATTTCACATACCAACAATTTTGCAAATTCGCAGTGTATTTTTTTAATGTGAAAAAACGTTAAAAAGAAATGATAGGGAAATTAATTGTAGTCTGTGGCCATCTACCAACGGTCAGTGTCAGCAAAAACTTATGTATTTTGCGCTTATATAAATATACACAATGTATGTGTTTACGCGTAAATCAATCATCAGTAACAAAAAGTGTGTATTAGTCGTAAATGTAGTTTAATGGCATATGATGTTCAGCTGTATGTGCGTAATTACACAGACATATCGCATTATACATTTCAAAGTTTTATTCATATGGCATTAAGTGTATCATTTGCAATTTTTTCAATTAAATTTCATTACACCAAGAACGGGTTACTTTTTTTTTTTATTTCTGCCTGACATCAAACAAAAATGACATAAGACTAAAGTCAAGAAGGATAAGTGATATCATTGACTTTTTACGACATTTACTTTTGTGCTTTAAACATTAATTATAAAACTATGCAGCAATAACAAATAGATAAAAAATCAACACAATATTGCATTCAATCAACATTAATATTCCTCAGGCGTCATATTTTTTTCGTTTAATGATTCAGATAACCGTTGTGTTTACTATTTTTGTATTGATATATGTTACGGTCATTCAACTATAAAAAAGGACAGTATAAGTAATAACTTGTCCATTATTTCCAGTTTTACACTGTATTAGCATGAATGGAGCACAAATATATAATGGTTATTCCGTCTTATTTTTCATACCTGTCTGAAATACCCATTGAAGATTTGAGATAAAAGGGATTATGGAGGACGAGGAACATACAATAAAATAAAAGAAGTTGTTCCCTGCTTATTAATATATGCTTGAACCAAGTAACATTTGATCCATGTTTTTTTTATCCTTTTACACGTAGTCATTTATACATGTATTTCCTTTAAAAACCAATATAGTATACACCTTACCTTTTTTTACTTCTGTGCAAATTATTGCTGTCTGTTGCCACTTTTTATCGTCCATGATTCTGTTAAACATGTATTTAAAATTTATTGATCTTTATAAAACTATATCTTGTTCATTAAGTTTTTAGTTTTTTTCACGAACTTGCCAGTAATAAAGGTCGTGTACATTACATGTATAACCCTTCATTAAAAAATCTTCTTTTAATATGGCTGGGGCTTCTTAATCAAAATCCACAATTTGTCAAAATGAAATTTTAATGGTTTATTCCCAATTGTTCCACTTTTTAAATTTTAATAGTTTTGATCTTCCCACATGAAAAGTTCTGATTGTCCCACATTATTTTATGAAGTAAAATGTTCTTAGATAAACAAGGTAACTGTTGTTTGTTTTGCTAAATAAACAAGAATTAATTATTGCACATAATATTAATTTTATAAAGGTATAGAAAAAAAATCATAAGATTAATGTATTGTTGATTAAAAAATATAATATAAAAACAAATGTCAATATCGTTATTTTAATTATATTTTCTGTAAAAATTTTTTAAATAAATTTTAAAATAATGAATGCAATTTAAAAAAAAAAAAGTATAAACACATTATATTCTACACTCTACACGCACTTAGTGATGAGAGATGTTGCAATTTTACTAGGAAAGGTAGAGGACACTAATACAACATTGTCAGTCTGCACTGTTGTGGAATCCTTACACCCAACAATTTTCTTCATTGATAACGAAGCTGCTTTCTAAAATTCTGCCGGATCAGCCTTTCCAAGAATAACTTTTAAAGATGGTTTTTACAATATTCCCAGTGTCTTTGTCATAAAATGCAGTCAACATGACTTGTCACCAAATATAAATATTAACCAGACTTCCATAAAAAAAAAAGGTTTGTATCAAATTGTATGATTGACAATGAGACAACTCTCCACAAGAGATCAAATGGTGTTACAGTACAACATAAGAATAAACTATAGAAATCAGTTGAAAAAGGCTTATCTCATCAGATGGACACACATAGAAATACATATAACAAAAACACAAAGTGGAAGTGGACGTTTACTTATACATTCCATCAACACAGATTCTAAGTACAACCTGAACGTAAAATCATGCATCTAAGGCTAACATTTTACGACTTCATATTATATTCCATGATACTTCAGTTGTAATTACTATGTACAAAATAAAACCTATAGATATTATTATTTGTTCATGTTTTTTTTTCTTATTTTATAATTTACATTGATAAGCCTATAATTAACTGCTTCACACTATAAAAACAAATTAATCACTATCACAACAATTCCCAATTGTCCCACATTTAAACTTCCCAATTGTCCCAAAAACATATTTTCGATTGTCCCACAACATTTCATTAATTTTTTACCTGTAATTTCAAAAAGTGGGACAATCGGGAAGACGCCGTTTTTATCACGCTTTTATAAAAAATATAATAACAAGTATGGGTCACTGCACTTTTTTCCCCCGCTACAGGTTGTGCAAAATTGTCAGATTTTGTATAGATTATGCATGGAAAATCTAAGTTTGTGTGATAAAAACAAAACTACATGATAAAGTTTTTATATAAATTGTGTGAATATTGCTATCAGAACAGGCTTTCAGATAAGACAAAGAAAAGGGGTTATCGAACTTGTTTTATTGCTACATATCAAAATAGGTAAATTTACAACACTTTCTTAGTCATATGAATGGCTTTCTTTGGGCGATCGTAACCCTCCGTCAACTGTTAATTATGTCTTATCTGACTTATATATCGTCAACATTTATTATTGTGGGTAAAAATTTGCTGAAAATTGTATCCCATTTTACCGATCAAATTAAAATTGAATGTTCTTGTCTATTAGGTATAACTGTGCCCGAGTGCTCAATAATGAAATGATAAACATATCACTTGTTGATTTAAAATCGTTAATTATCACTGTCCAGTAAAAACGTGAATGTAAATGCATGCAGCAACAACAAATGAAGTGTTACTGTGTAGAGAAAATAAAAGTCACGTGGTAAGTTATTTATTAAGTTAACTTTCAAAAGGGGGTCTAATGTTTTAATTTATTTTGTTATGTGACAAAGTTTATACAAAAGACGATTGTTTCTCTACCAACTTTGAGTATATTACTAAGAATAATTGTTTTCCCTTGGTGACAATACTATTATTTTCTTCAAAAATGTAGAATCAAAATAAACCATTGTGCTGGTTGCTTTTTTTAAAATGGTTAACTCTTCGATTAAGCCAAAAACAAAGGTAATACCAGATTAGTAGTAAGTAAGACTTTTGTTCCTCTTTGTCGTGATTTGAATCATCGATGTTGTAGAACCCTGGATTCAAATATAGCTCCAACAAAATCATGTCATTTACATGATAACAAGAAATATTACTATTCTGCCAAACTAAATACAGTAAAAATCTTTTACTCAAAGTTCTTAACGAACAAAGCAGATAACGATATGAGAATCTACTAGCTAGTATGGACACAAGTTTAATAATGAATAATTTCTTACTTTTGGGGTTTATGCTCTGGGCAAAAAAACTGACCAGTCCACCTATGAATGCTGACACAATCATAATCTGAAATGATAATAGCTTTAAGTACAAAATAGAAATCATGATACTCAAAAGTATGTTTGTTTTCAAATTTAAAAAAAAAAGAACCATTTATATTTCATGAATTATATGTAATTATATAAATGCAGTTATAGCATTTTTCTCGTATCAAGTTACACGCATCGATGCATCATCTACAACCTTTTGATAAAAAAGCAAGTGTAGTTGAACTGGATACCAAAATAACATTTATAACTGCTTCTCTAAGAGATGTGGCAGGATTACACTTGATAAACTACCGGTTAACAATTCTTAAAACTTAAACCACATAGTACTCTTAGTCATACAGAGAAATCCTAAATGCAAGAATATAATCATTGTTTAGCCTATGCAAACTTATTTACTCTTTATCGGATACTTCCTTTAATATTAGTCAATGAGCGTTCATGAATAAAGCTGAAGTCGAACAAAATGGACATACAAATGTTTCCTATACAAACCTTGACATAGTTGCCATAAGTTTTTTATCATGTTAATGAAAAAGTTACATTTTTTGTTGATATTGATAGATTATGAAGTTTAATTTCTATCCCTTCTGCAGACATTGTGGTAAACAGTTAAATACGATACGATTGACGAAGATTTGGTCTCTATGTTCAATTTGTTTTTGTTTGTTTATTTGTTTATATTCTGTTTCACATTCTATGTTTACTATATGTTTTCAGTTTTACCCGGAACAAATCGCAATGGATCGATTTCTTACTTCACCGTAGTTATTGACAGCCTTTAATTCCTGTGACTTCGTCTGCATCAACATTTCAACACATGTTACATGGACATTTTATTTTTCTGAGGAAATCGAGACATATCACTGTCAAGTACGTTTTATTCATTTATAAACTGTGATAATTTAATCTGTTTAACTCCGTTTATTTGGATAAGTGAATTATTAAATGCATACGAACTGTAATTTATTTATATCCGAGATTTGAACTGTAAATTCTACTTTCGTTTTCATTTGATTGATTTATATAATATTTGCATATAAACTTTAATATGTTCTATATTTATACACATTGTAAGTATTGCTTTTTGTTTTATTGGAGTTTACCAATCTACTGACTACTGTGTATTCCTTTCTGGCGGAATATTATAATTACAATTTTCAAAACAAGTTGTGTTCGTTATATATTTGCCGAGATTGCGATTTCAGTCACTTGGTTATAAAGCTAGCTGAGTCAGGCTCAGCATAGTAAATTGACAACAATTTGTCTACACATCTCCTGAACAGGAAATACAACGGAGCATCGTTCGTAGCTGTTACCTTGAAACTACGCAACACAGCTTGTGTGTCTTAGGCAGCAAACCAACAACGTTGAACAAACATTGCCTACAGCCAGTTGATTTACATCATGAATCCCAGTCATGCGGAACAGCAAGAACAGGTTCAGTCCCCAGAGGGAGATGTCCCTGAAGAACTAATAGAAAATCCGTCTAATACCACACATTTAGAAGAAAATCCCGAGACTAGGCGAGTGCGTGACCTCACGGAAAAAAGTAAAGGAGCTTTCGCAGAAAAACGTGACAAGTTCTGTCAGGAACTAGAGGCCATATGGTCAGATATAGCATCCCAGTTAACGGAAATCACCACGCCTCCTAACGAACTTCAGGAACTATTAACAATCCAGGACAATCTTGTAAAAGCCTGTACAAATTACCGTAGGCTCGCAGACGAATACCTGGACTTTCTTAAAAGGACCAGAAAGTTGGACATTCAAAAAGACATAGACGCAAGTAATCTCACATTGGATCTTCGTCTGTCCAAGGTGGAACTGGCCATGAAAACTTTACACGAGCATCGGCTTGCCCTTGCAAATGCTAGATCCACTAAAACAAAAACATCTAAGGGTAAGAAAACCTCGTATAGCGGAATCTCTTACGTCTCCGATATGTCAAGCCTTGCATGGAGGAAGCGTGCCAAAGCAGAGGCTGCTAAGTCAAAAATAGCCTTTGCCGAAAAACATTCCTCGATAATTAAACAAGAGGCATTATGAGAGGAACAGGCTCTGTTCAGACAAACTGAAATTAAAGCCAAAATGGACCAACAAGCCATTCAAGAAAAAAAAGAAACCTTACAAATGGAAAAAAAGGCCGCACAAAGGAAAGCTAAACTAGAACAAGAGACGATACGCAGAAAAGCTCAACTAGAACAAGAGGCTGCGCGTGTAAGCCGAGAAAAGGCTGAATTAAGGCCAATTTGAACCTTCTCGAAGCACAGAGAGAAGCAGCAGCCGCGGAAGCAGAGGCTTGTAATCTGGAATACGATGACAGCCAAGCGTTTAGCGATCTCCCTGACGAAACGGAAGACCCGCTCCAGCGTGTGCAAGAGTTTGCCAATAAACATCCTGTATCAACTGCTGTACAGGAAGTAACAGGACCTCAAAAGATTAAACAAATTCCTGTTAAGATTGAGCTGAGTCATGAAGCACTATCGTTCGTGCCATTCGTGGCACTAAACTTGCCGTCACAGACATCTGCTGTCTTGCCTTCCGGATGCCTGCTGGCTTATTTCGACTCGCCGTCTGGAATTAATCCTATCATTGAAAAACTTCCCTATGGACTTCAAGAAAAGTGGATAACCAGGGCATCTAGATATAAATCGAACCACGATGTCGCCTTTCCGCCTTTTACGGAGCTATCCGCATTTATCAGTGAAATAAGGAAATTTAAAAACGATCCTGGATTCATCTTTGTGTCAAAAGCCACACCAAAAACAAAAGGTGCTGCGCCAAGGTTTAAGTCTCACCCAAAGACTAAAGTTGGTGCTCATAAAACAGCGGTTGAGCAGCAATCTGGCGACGCCAGCAAAACAGGTTTTTGTATTCTACATTATGCAAAGCATTCATTAAATGAATTTCGAGCGTTCAGAGCCAAGTCAATAGAGGAACACAAGGGACTTTTGAAACAAAAGAATGTCTGTTACAAGTGTTGCGATTCCACCACTCACAGAAGCCGGGAATGTAATACACGGATAAGTTGTGAAGAATGTGGAAGTAAACAACACACTACCGCACTTCACATCACGTGACCACAGCAACCTGCGAGTTCTCAGTCTAGCTCGCCCAAGCAAGCCTACGGCGGGGAGCCAACAGAGTCGACTGAAACTAAGTCAACATCAGTTAATTCTACCTGTACCGAGATCTGCAAGGATACATATATCGGGAAATCTTGTGCTAAAATACTACCTGTGGATGTTTATCACAAGGATAACCAGGACAAAGTTATCCGGATGTACGCCATCAATGATGACCAAAGCAACTGGTCACTAGCATCGCCTGAATTCTTTAGTCTTTTCTGCCTGTACTGATATAATGTGATCATATTCCCATTAATAGGGACGAAATTCCTACTCCGGAAGTCACAATGCATCACCCTCATCTAAAAGAACTCAGAGGAAGCATTCCACCAATAGAGTAAATTGCCAAATTATTCTCCTAATTGGCAGAGACCTTATAGAGGCACACCACGTTCTTGACCAGTGCATAGGACCATCCAGAACTCCATATGGACAGCAATTGAAACTTGGTTGGGTAGTGATAGGAGAGACCTGTATTTACAAGCAGCACGTGCCTTTTGAATTAAACGTCAAAATAACCAACATTTTACCTACTGGACAACCGTGAACTTTTAAACCATGCACAAGCAAGTTTGACATCGGGGAAAATTACAAAGACCATGTAAAGAAAGATTTACAATTGCCATTCTTTGAAAAAACAAGGGACGATGATAAGCCTGGAATGTCATATGAAGACAAAATGTTCATGAACCAGATGGACAACAAATTTGTCAGGGACTCGGAAGGAAGTTGGGTAGCACCGTTACCATTCCGAGTACCAAGACAGCCAAGCAACAGACCACAAGCTCTTCATCGTGCTAATATGTTAGACGCCAATCTGAAGAAAAACCCAGTAAAGCAGGAACACTTTCTTACATTTATGAGTAAGATCCTTGACAATAATCATGCAGAGCTCGCTCCACCGTTAAACGACCACGAAGAGTGCTGGTATTTACCATTGTTTGGTGTTTATCACCCAAAGAAACCCAATCAGATTAGGGATATGTTTGATTCTTCCGCCAAATGTAACGGAGTTTCACTTAAAAGCGTCCTGTTAACAGGTCCAGACTTTACCAATAATCTCTTGAGAGTGCTGCTGCGTTTCAGGAAAGAAATGCTCGCAGTAACTGTAGACGTTCAACACATGTTTCACTGTTTTGTAGTCAAAAAAGACCAGTGAAATTATCTGAGATTTTTATGGCACAAAGACAACGACCTACAAGAGAACATTGTCGAATACCGCATGAGAGTTCATGTTTTCGGAAATAGCCTGTCACCTGCCGTTGCTACGCTTGGACTATGAAAAGCAATAAATCACCAAGTTTTCTATATATAAATAAACAGTCTAACCAATAAATTGCAAATCTGTCTCCAATTTTAATTTTACTTGTATCAAGAAAACTAAATCGTTGACACCATTTCTTAGATAACATGGATAAGGACTGGTAGAACGTGATAATAACCCCTTAAAATACTAGTCAACGTCCAACAAAAGCTATCGTTACAAACTGTGTTTTTGACCAAATTTAGGCATTTTTCAACGACTCATAGCTTGGATATAAAGATATGATTTCACGTCCCCTCACGCATTCACGATGTTCTCAATCAGAACCGATCCCCTCACGCATGAAATAATGAAAATTTGTAGTTTTTAGATTTAGTAAGACGTCTATCAACTTCGGACAGCGTACACGCCGCACAAAACGTCATTCATACCCATTGACCGAGAAAAAAAAACTAAATTTGAACTTGTAGGTCTGTTAATAGAACCATTTCAAAATTTGAATGTCATTTTTTTCGCCAATTTCTCATGGGGCAACTGATTTTGTAGGAGTTTAAATCCATGTACAACAGTAAATGATATATGTATCTCTTCGTTAAAGTATTCACCACAGCATAGCATTCTCCGATTTTCAATATTTTGATCAGTTGAATTAGAAAGTTGCGATTTAGAAATGTGCATACCTTTTCAAGCGGTGACAATTGCTCCACTCAAGCACAACCGGAAAATCCTCTCACCGTTTTCATTGCAGAACCAATTGTTCTGCGTGTGTAGATTACCAGCCGTGGCCAATAGAGTAGAGAAAATAAGGAAATTTAGCTCTCCAAGTCAACGGAATTATGTACCACCTAACCGTAATCCCGTAGATCGGGAACAAGCTCCATACCAGCCCACGAAATTCATAGTAGTGAATGGTTATTGGGACCAAGACAACTTCTTTCCTCAGAACAGAAGAACTCTGAGGACATATATCAGCTAATAGATCCAGAGGAAGATGGAGAAATCCGTGCAACTGTAAATGTTGCAAACACATTTGCCACACCTGAAGATAAAGATATCGTAACTGATAGATTCAACCGATTCTCCAACTGGACATCACTTGTCCGAGCGATAGCCTTTTTGGAACGTTTCTCCCGTTTACAAGGGTTAAAACAGAATAGACACCTTTGGACCCTGAACAATTGTTTCATGTAAAACACGTGGTGGATACGCAAACTCAAAACGTTGGGCAATTCTTTTCACATGCTTAGTGACAAGAGCTGTTTACATCGAAGAAATCGAGGAAATGAGCTCTTCAGCCTACATAAACGCCGTCAGAAGATTCGCCGCTATAAGAGATCAAGTTAAGATTTTCCGATCTGACCGTGGAACTTTTTATTGTTTGGAACTTTATTGGCTCAATCGACGATTTAAAAATTGACTCTATCAACGTCGGAGATGGACCCTTCAAGAACTTCCTGTACAATTCTGGTACAACTTGGATCTTTAATCCGCCACATTCATCCCACATGGGTGGAGCCTGGGAAAGAATGATTGGTACCGCAAGGAAAATATTCGATGCTATGCTTGTCAACGCCGCTGGAAGGAGTCTTACGCATGACGTGCTAAATACATTCATGGCAGAAGTTTCAGCAATTATAAATTCAAGACCTCTGGTACCGGTATCGACGGATCCAGAGAACCCGTTAATCTTAACACCAGCTATGTTATTGACAAAAAAGACGGATAACATCTTCACTTCAGATCAGCTTGGAGAATTCGACAAACGGGATCTATGTCTAGCCAAATGGAGACGTGTACAGGCTCTGGCCAGTATTTTCTGGTCCCGTTGGAGGAAAAAGTACCTGCTGTTACTACAACTACGACGTAAATGGACCGAAGATCGCCGTGATCTTATCAAAAGAGGCGTGATTCTCCTAAAGGACAAAAACCTTTGCCGCACTCAATGGCCCATAGGAGTAATATTAAAAATATTCAAAAGTTCCGACGAACATGTCCGGAAAGCATAAGTACGAATAATCGTAAATGGAAAAGCCACCATCTACACACGACCAATCGTGGACATGATTCTTCTCATAGAGAACGACTGTATATAATTTTATGATAATAGTGATACTTTGGATTTATATAGTTAGATATCCAAGTGTTTTATATATTGGAATTAGTGATATCAGTTAGACATCAGACGAGGAGTATTCTGTTTTACATTCTATGTTTCCTATATGTTTTCATTATTACCCGGAACAAATCGCACTGGACCGATTTCTTACTTCACCGTAGTTATTGACGACCTTTAATTCCTGTAACACCGTCTGCATCAATATTTCAACACATGTTACATGGACGACATTTTATTTTTCTGAGGAAATCGAGACAAATCACTGTCAAGTACGTTTTATTCATTTATAAACTGTGATAATTTAATCTGTTTAACTCCGTTAATTTGGATAAGTGAATTTTTAAATGCATAAAAACTGTAAGTTATTCATATCCGAGATTTGAACTGTAAATTCTACTTACGTTTTCATTTGATTGATTTATATAATATTTGCATATAAACTTTAATATGTTCTGTTCATACACAATGTAAGTATTTTGTTTTGTTTTATTGCAGTTTACCAATCTACTGACTACTGTGTGTAAACCTTTCTGGCTGAATATTGTAATTACAATTTTCAAAACAAGTTTTGTTTGTTATATATTTGCCGAAATTGCGATTTCAGTCACCTGGTTAAGCTAGCTGAGTGAGCCTCAGCATAGTTTATTTTTTAATATTTTTTCCTGTTTTTTTTTTCTCTAATTAAAAGTAAATTTGTTTTCCTCTTCATCTTTTATTCATACTACCTGGTGTGAGAACTTGATCTTCATCACATGTTTTTCTGTAACACGAACAGTCCTCTTCGTTTGGATCGCAGTAACATTTATTCCTTGTGCTATTGACAAATGTATAGTAATTAGTATAGTCACAGCGACATTTCCTATCTTTTGTTATTGTTCCATTATCGTAAGGTACTTGTCCCTCTTCATTACATGTTGACTTAAGATATTGACATTCACTGCTTCCATTTGTCCACCATTTATGTGGTTGGTATTTGTTGCTATTACATGGTCTTCCAGCAAAGTATCGTAAATTTCCACTTATAACGAAAATATTCCCTGAAATGTCATCATTGCAAAAACAGTTTTATTTTTCATTTTTAATTCTGCTGAATCTATATTAAATGAATTAAAAGTATCTAGACAAAGTCTTCATTGCAAACAAAATGAAAGGACGATGATCATAAAGACACTTTAAATGAAATTAAATATTGAACTTTCTTTAGGATATTCGTTACTCTTGTTTTTGACTTTTTGTCAGATATTCGGAATACATAAGTTGTACTTTGCTTGTTTAAGTTGCAGTTCAGTATTTCAGTTGTTTCGATGTTTTCCTCTTATAGTTGATGTGTGTCTCTGTTTTAAGTTGTAATCCAGTTTTGTTTTCTCTTAATCGATTTTTTTTACTTTTGAACAGTGGTATACTACTGTTGCCTTTATTTATTCATGGAGTGTCAATATAATTTTGCCCGCTAACCCCTACATTGCTCTTCATACTTTTATTACACATAGTTTAAAAATAAATGATTTGAAAAATCCTTTTTTTCACATTTTTTTATTTGTATGCAATGTATATCCTTTAATAACTTTTGTCTAGTTTTTAATAGTTTTATCGTTGTTTTAAACATTGTAAAATTTACCATCATTATTTTTATTAATCAATATACATCAAGTTTTTAATTTGATTTGAACAAAGCTCTTTTTTCCGTTTCAGTGAAACATAACTATTTAATGTGAATTGTTCTCTCTGTCTTTAAAAACGTAATATATAGTATATATTATTATTATTATTGTTATTATTTGTATAAATTGGTTTGTTAAAAGCGTACCTGGTCTATGAAATTCTGGTTCATCTTTACAAAGTTCTCTAAATTTGCGTTTATTTGTATCATACAGACACACATATTTGTCTCTAGTACCACATAGGTTTTTTCCTCTTAAGTCCCACATACGTTTATCTGGACAAGTATTCAAGAATAAAGCTTCTGTTATCTGCACATGCACGAACATGATAAGTACATATGTCTGAAACAGACAGTTTTTAAAATAATCAATATCAACATGTTTTTTTAATGCCTAAAATCTTTAATTTCTTATGGAGACGGAAAGCTAAATAGTTTTCCATTATTTTGTTCAGCAGCAAATTGTTACCTTTCTTTCAGGTATAATTTTTTGTTTCTTTGTTTCGTTGTCTGGTAAATTTTGTAAATAAAAATATGTAAACGCTGTCGTCAAAATTAATTATTTATAAAAGTTAATCAAACAGAAAAAAAGAATACACACAATTTGCAATATTATTTCTCTTTTACTATATTTTGTTTTGACATATTAGAATTTTAAACCAAACTTACATATCTCATTATTACAAATATCTGCACATCCATTGGCAAATATGTCCTACAATATAAAAATTATGACATTTAAGTTTTCATCTTAATCTTTTCAGCAGTCTTCAATTTTGCATTTATTTTACTGGTATACTAAAGAAAGGATTGTCTACATTAGTTTTATAGTGACTTATTTACAGAAATCGAATTATTCACATTGCAACTGAAGTACAGTACACCCTACGAAAGATGATTCGCGAATTTGTTTTATCGGTTTCGTAGTATGGCTACGTCCCACCGTGAAGAACGAAATCTCAAATTCTGAAAAAAAAATCTCCCAACACATCGTAGTTGATAATTGATGTTTTGCTTATTGGACGTCACTTCAAAATCGGATTAGCAAGACAATTTACCTACATGTATGCGAAAGATTAAATCCACCCGTTAATTGTAAAGGGGCATTAGCTGTCAAAATAGTGTTCGCCGATTTGATCAAATTTCTCATATTTGTGAAATAACACACTAACACGTATATCTATATTATGCATAGGATTGACAATATGTTTTATCATTCCGTGTGTATTTTGGTCTAGACGCTATCTAAAGTTTTTACTAACCACCCAGCTCATTTATAAGATTTTAGTTTGGGTCAACTTAATTTACACGATGTATTGGTTTACAGTTTAGGTAGATAAGACAATTAATTATCTAATTACTACCATAATTTTATATTAATAAGTATTGTTATTTTCATTGTTATTGATACATTTAATATCAGTATTACAAACCTAATCTCGAACTCTGTCCTATTTTTTGGAAAGTTTTAGAAATTTAAATGTGACGTCACTTTAGTGCGTCGATTTCTTTGGCTAATATATAATACGTTGTTCGGCTGTGTTTTTAATGTGCTGATTTAGGTTGTCTTACGTATTTGTTTTTATTCTGTAGTTAGTCACTACTTCGGTGTTATATCTATAATATAGTCATTTTTATAAATTTACTGTTTGCAAAAGTATGAATTATTCTAAATACTAAGGATTTTCTTATCCCAGTCAGATAACCTAAGACATATTTGGCACAACCTTTTGGAATTTTTTGTCCTCAATGCTCTTCTTCTTTGTACTTGTTTTGGCTTTCGAACTTTTTTTTATCCGAGCGTCACTGATTAATCTTTTGTAGACGAAACACGCGTCTGCGTATTCAATTATAAGCCTGGTACCTTTTGATAGCTATTATTTGTGTGTTTCTCTGTCCTGTATGTTCTCCCATTTATTTGAATTGTAGTCCTGTCATGTAATGTTGTCATTTTAATGCTATAATTATCATTGTTATAACAGCGGGAGGTTTGGCTAGCCGCAAAACCAGGTTCAACCCACCATTTTTCTCAAAATGTCCTGTACCAAGTCAGGATTATGTTCATTGATATATTATAGTTCGTTTATGTGTGTGTTTCATTTAAGTGTTTCTAGTGTGTCGTTGTTCTCCTCTTATATTTGATGTGCATCCCTCAGTATTAGTTTGTAACCCGGATTTGTTTTTTTCTCAATCGATTTATGAATTTCGAACAGCGGTATACTACTGTTGCCTTTATTTATTGTACAAATAAGGATGTTAATGAATTATGTGAAATATTTACTGTAACTTTTCTGAACATTGCGAGGGAGTGCATACCTACCAAACAAGTAACTATACGAAAAAACGACAAACCATGGTTCAATAGCGAGCTTAGGAGAGAAATACGCACTAGAGATCGATTACGAAAAAAGGCTTTTAAATCTAAAAAACAATCGGATATTTTGAAGTACAAGCGACAGAGAAATAGGGTCAATAATATGAAAAAAATTGCTAAATAAAATTGAGAATGGAAATGGGGAATGTGTCAAAGAGACAACAACCCGACCATAGAACAGACAACAGCAGAAGGTCACCAACAGGTCTTCAATGCAGCGAGAAATTCCCGCACCCGGAGGCGTCCTTCAGCTGGACCCTAAACAAATATATATACTAGTTGAACATTTTTAAAGTAATTTAGACCACATTATTCTAAATAATGTATCGAATACAAAAACTTATTGGAAAATAATGAAAATGTTTATCAAATCTAACAATGGATCAAATAACATCCCCCACTCCAAAATATTATAAATACCGAAAAAATAGACGAAATTGCATATAAAGATGAAGAAAAATGTGAGCTTTTGAACAAGTATTTTAATTTAATCTCCAAATTAGGTGAAGAAAATATCAACGTACCACAATTTGAAACTAAATCTAACAATAAAATTTGTGACATACATGTCACTAATCAAGAAATTATAGATATGATTAATATTCTTGATCCAAATAAAGCCTCGGGACCGGATGTGATTAGCCACAGGATGCTCAAGATCAGTCCAGATAAAGTGGCAATACCTCTTCAAATTATATTCAACAAGTCCCTTAGTCAATGTGTATATCCAGCCAGCTGGAAGATTGCAAATGTAATAGCTATTTTCAAAAAGGGGGACTCATCTTTGCCATCTAATTACAGACCAATATCTTTAATTAGCTGCGTGGGGAAAGTTATGGAACGAGTTGTGTTTAAACATGTATATAATCATCCATTTAATAACAAACTAATTTATGAATACCAATCAGGTTTTTTGCCAATACATTCAACAGTGCATCAATTAATAGAAATCTATGATTGTATCTTAAATGCACTAGAAACAAAAGATATTTGCTGTTTTGTTTTTTGTGATTTTTCGAAGGCTTTTGACAAAGTTTGGCATGTTGGTTTACTACATAAAATGAAAGCATATGGCATTGAGGGTAATCTTTTAAATTGGTTTACTAGCTACCTATATTAAAGAAAACAAAAGGTTATCATTAATGAATCATCCTCTACTTTTTGCAATGTTTCAGCTGGTGTACCCCAAGGATCCGTTCTTGGTCCTTTATTGTTTATCATATATATTAATGATATTGCTGAACAGTTAACTTCTTTATGCAGACTATTTGCAGATGACACTTCATTCAGTTACTCGGGTCATGACGAGGAACTTATACAATCAGTTGTTAGTCGTGACCTGAGACAGCTGGATGAATGGTCAAGAAAGTGGCTTGTGTCTTTCAATCCTGAAAAAAACAGAAATTATGATGTTTTCAAATAATGAGATACTAGACCTTAATTTTACTATGAACAATTAAAAAATACAAATTGTGCGATCTCATAAGCATCTAGGGGTTACATTTAGAAGTGACGCAAAATGGAACAACCATGTTGAAAATATATTAAATAGTGTTAAAAAACATCTGAATATACTGCGAAAACTCAAATATCAACTAAGCCGACAAAATTTGGAAAAATTATATCTAGTATTTATTAGACCAATTTTTGAATATGCAACTGAAGTATGGGACAATTGCGGAAAAGGTTGTTCAATTAAATTTAAACAGCTACAACTTGAAGCTGCACGAATTGTAACAGTTTTGCCTGTTTACACACACTCTGAGACTGTCTTAAAAGAGGTTGGTTGGGAAACTTTAGAGGAACGAAGAAAAAGAAGAAAACTACAATTATTTTATAAAATTCAGAATAATAATGCCCCTGAATATTTATGTAGCCTTGTGCCCCCTAAAATTCAAAGTACAACACAATATCCCTTGCGAAATGGACAAGATATCATTTTACCATTTTGCAGGCTGACACTGACTTCCCAATCATTTATCCCATCAACAATTAAACTTTGGAATAATTTGAACATATCAGTTCGAAATGTAGACTCATTATTAAAATTCAAAGTAGAATTAAAAAACCACGACATTCGAAATGAGAATCAATCTAAACATTATTCATATGGTCCAAGAAAATTGAATATAATATTAACCCAATTTAGATGTTCGGCATCCTTCTTGAATTGTGACTTGTTTAGAGCTAACATTATATCTGATCCAACATGTAAATGTGGTTTGGATATTGAGGACATGCACCATTTTTTCTTTTGTCCTTTCTATCTAAATGAAAGAGCTATTCTTTTTAATGGTCTTAGCTGACTTCCCGAAGGCTGCGAGTTGGACTTAAAACTATTGGTTTTTGGAAAAGAAACTTTTTCCTATGATCAAAATGTGCAAATTGTTAAACAAGTAATCAATTTTATAAAGAGATCAAAACGATTCCTCGTAGTATAGTATCAGTATAGGTAAAACACACATCATCATCATTATCATCATCATCCTAATCTCAGTCGTTCTTTCCTCATTCCCTCTCCTTTTTTCAGTATAGTTTAGTAATATTTATGTTGTTTATATTATATGATGCATGCTCATGTTCAGTTTGTATTGTTATACACTACTGTAACAACAGCCCATGAAAAGGCCGTGAAATGTCTGTGAAATATCACAGGGCCGTGAAAACCCCGTGAAAATACCCCGTGACTTTTGTAAAAAAAATATTTCTAAAGGCCGTGAAAAATATTTGATGTTAGAAAAAGGCCGTGAAATTTCAATATCCCGTGAAAAGGCCGTGCTAACTTGTCCTTTCATGCTTAATAAAAATTTATCACGGCCTTTTCACTGGTTGTTGAAACCAGTGAAAAGGCCGTGATATTTTTTCATGTCAATTTTTTCTTATCCTAATTCAGATTTAAAACATCCCATGTGATTATTGTAATATGGTCTAATTATTTCCACTCACATTTTTCTAAATATCCTATAAACTTTTCATTCTAAATATATGTCTGTTTAAATATTAATTTATGCAATACTACTGTACAGGACTGACTTTTAGATGGAACCATTCATTGTTATAATTAATGACTTTGTGCCAATAAATATTTTGTATTTAAAGAAAAGTATTTTGCTTCTCGTCGTTTACAATGTAAACATTAATTTTAATTGGAACCGAAACATGTAAAAACGAGAACTTCCCGGAATATCAGACCGTATCCGGATTCGTGTTTCTTTTAGAGTAATTGTAACATTTCCGCACTTAGGTTGGAAATTTGAAAGACGCCGAAGGTCGACTAATATTTACTTTATAGATGCAAGACGAGTGACAGCACGTTTGAAGTAAGTTAAGTTATTAATATTTTATTCTTTTATGCATCATATCACCAAAATGTTGATGACGTTTGTGAGCATTTCCTGGAATCCATTGAACTGATTTTGACTGAATTTGCAGAAACCGCGCAAACATGCATGTGATATATTCACTTATATTTGAGTCTGTTGCACTTGATTCCTTTAATCATTTCGGTTAATGTTATCTAAGACTTACCGGATCCTTTAAATACGATTACGGTTTTGTTTTGTTTATGTATTTGGGGAAAAAAGGGGGGGTCCTTTTTCCCCACACTGGCCACATAACAAAAAATGACATTTATGTACTGTAACAGTACACTACGTAGACATAGACATAGACATATATAATTGGAAATGATTATAATAGCAATAAGTATCTCTGAAATGGAGTTCACTCTGATAATCAGAGGCGTAACACCCTTTGAATGTGTCGGGAGCTATTTACAATGTAAGTATTTTCTGACTTGGCCGTCGGGACACAGAGTTCAAAAGGGATTAATCAGTGGCGTAGCAGGGAAAGTATTTAATATTTGTACGGCAAAATGTCCTTTCTAGAAGGGTTTGTGCCATATCATAAGAATAATTGGTATGGCAATGAGGTGTTTAAAAAATAATTGGTATGGCGAACGTGCCTGCAGTAAAAGTTGCTACGCCCCTGGTCCCCTGTAAAATGAACAGCTGTGACTCATTACGACCACTTAGTCTAGACAAGTTTGGCTTTAGCCATACATATTATTACTTCAAAGAAACATTTAAATTTAATAGTCTGTCTTAAAAGTGTCTTTAGTCTTTAAAAAAATCTAAAAAAACATAAATAATACAAAACAATAAGTTAACAATACAGAACTTCGTTAACTAATGGTGCCATATATATATTATTGGATAGGGGGCAGATTTTCTGGAAAATGGTATGAAAATATGGGAAAACCTATGCATGTTTCCAAGTGGCTGTTCTGTTTCAATGATGTTTTTTAGTATTTTTTATACCATTTTCACCTCCAGTATGAAAATCTGCCCCCTATTCAATATGGGGTCATTAACCGTGAAGTCCTGTATTGCATGGAATAATATTGTAGCTGTTTTAAGTACATGTATGTACATAAATGCCAAAAATTAATTTGAATATATAAATAGTTTTTTTATATACATGTATAATATATGTAATGTTTCTTTATTTATTCTAGGAATGAAGAGCAAAAGGATATAGCAGTCTTTATATAAAATAGTTCAGGAATCCAGTTGGAAAGAAGAGCTTTTCAGTTAAAAGTATTTCCTGGGAATTAACAGGAACTTCTATAAATGTTTTTCTGTAATATTTATTCAAAGGGGCAGTGAAGTGAAGGATTACATTAGACAAATATTGCTGAAGTGGTAAAATCAGACCAAAGAGATGTACAAAATTTCTACAATACATGTTACATCTGACTTTAGCTACTTAATCACATTGACATTTGTGTGCTTTTATGTTTTCTTTACATAATTACTACAGTTCTATTAAAATTAATATTTTTATTCTTTGTCACAATTATAACTAAAAACAATACAGCATTTTAATATGGTTTTTCATAGTCTCACTTGCATTGTACTTAAATAAGTTGTCTGTAGATGTTTACACTAGGTTTTCAGGCATTTCACTTCACTTGATTGAAACAGCATTTAAATTTTTTGTTAAATTATGGCCTGAAAAATACATTTAACATTTTACTGGAGTTTTCACAATCAGTGAATGGCTGTTTATCACAGTAGTACATGTACATTTCACGGTCTTTTCACAATGGGCACATAATTTATCACGACTATTTCACGGTGTACATATTTGTTTTCACAGGGTTTCTACGGTCTCTTTACCCAAGTTTTCAGTTGGCACCTTTTCACGGCCTTTTCACGACAAATAAAGGCATATACTGTACTATATCTACATGTCACGGTCTTTTCACAATGGGCACATAATGCATTATCACGACTTTTTCACGGTGTACATTTTTTTTTTCACAGGGTTTCTACGGTCTTTTCACCCAAGTTTTCAGGTGGCACCTCTTCACGGCCTTTTCACAAACTTTTCACAGCCTTTTCACGACAGTCATTCCACGGCATTGTCACGGATAAGTTTCAGGGCCCACCGTGAATTAACCGTGACAAACACTGTAAAAATCACCAGCATTTTTACGGACATTTTCACGGCCAATCTACGGGGCAATGTTCCAGTAGTGATATATATTGTATTGTGGAGAAGACTTTATAAGTATGTTTTACTTGTGTCTGATCCTTTTTTGCTTTGAGCAAATAAAATATGTTTAAACTAACAAATAAATATGTAAAATCACTTGTTATCTATTTCTGTGAATGCTCTGATCACTGTTGACAAGCGGATGATGGTTACTGAAGTTACCACGATCCCAATATGGCGGAGGGGAATCCCCGTAAGATCTTTCCCTCTCAATTTCTTTGTTTCAAAATAAATGTGGCTAACATAACTCAGCCGTCGTTTGGTTATTAACATTTGCAATTAGTCTGTAAAATATTAACCTTAAACAGCTGGTCCTTATTGAAAAAATTGAACACAATAACAATGCGATGATGATGGGATGGTGGTAACTGTCGATCAAAATAGTTAGGAGATAATGGTAACTTTTATATTACACGAGGTTTCTTTTCAATCATACAGTGTTTAACATCACTATAAATGAAATGAAACACAATAACCCATCTTAACTGAAACCACTATATTGGAGTATAGAACAATACTAGCGCAAGAGACAAAAATGTTTAGGGGAAAACAAATTAAAATGATTTGTAAAATGAAACTTTCTTTAATGCAACAATTTCACAAACAGTGTTGTAATACCAACTAAAAAAACTATGTATATGTTTCAACAAAAAATATCAAATAATTATACAAATGAACATTCCAAAATCTAAGCCTTATACAGATTTATATGCAATTCCTGTTTCTTGTCAAAAATGAATAGATAGATATAGGAGTTTTATATAAAAAAACAGTATTTTACTTTAAGGTAATGAAGGAAAAATCATAAGTTAAACATCTTTCAAGAAATGCTAGGCATAAGAGTATCCCTACTCAGGGCATCACAATATGGGGTGTGGACTTTTTTTCGGGACTCCGAGATTAGGCGGATTTAAGCTCGGAATGTCGGGATTGATCCTTTTGGGTTACGGGAATTCCTATTTTAAGTTTCAGGATGTCGGGATTGAAATTTCTTTAAATTCGGGGTTCTGGATTTCAAGCATTTAAGCCCGGGATTTTGGGATCAGACCCCCTTCTCCCCTCCTCAATATAGTAGGTTTGGGAAACAGAAAAAGGAAATAAACATATAATTGTGTTCGGCTTTGCAGTGAAACCAGAGAGAAATCTCTGGAAAACATTTCATACCATTCAAACTTGTCAGACACACATCCTTTAAATCGACATCGTATTAACTACAATCATTAGGTATATATGTCACATAAATTTGCAAATTTCTGAAACAAAAAGTTAGCCCCCATTCATTCCATATGTTAAGTTACATTTGTAAGTTAACCTGTTTTGGCCTTTTTCAAGGTGTTGTTAACTGTTTTGAGATAAATTTAAACTGTTAAATGTTTTCAACCCATTTTTGAACTTGTTGTTATCTGTTTTTGCCCCCCCCCCCCCCCCCCCCCCCCCCACCCCCCCCTTTTTGCCACTCTTCGTTTGTGACTTCCATAGTATTGTCTTTTCGATAGAATACAAAAATATCAATGGTGAATATATAATATGAAATTGGTTATATATAAAGATCCAGAGCGATACTCAGTGGCAGATCCAAACAGGCGGGGGGGGGGGGGGGGGGGGGGGGGGGGGATGATTTATTCATGTGACAAATTGACAAAAAATGTTAAATTAATAAGTGCTAGCACCCCCGTTTTTTCTGAGAAACCCTGGCTAGCACACCCCTACTTTTTTCACAGTGTCTGGATCCGCCCCTGATACCGATACGTAGTACTCAACTATGGGTCATAAAATAGGACGAAATACGTAACGTAAATAAATTTAAAGGTGAGGAGCCCATATATCACGACTAAAATTGTACTTAGTTTGTCGTTTTATACAGACTTTTGACAAGTAACCACCCTCCCAGAAATCAGTTACTACGATCTTCAAAAAATAACACGAACAGTTACCATCATCAAAGTACTGTTTTCACTCTCTATTTTCGAAGTAATGGACAACTGTTTAATGTTATTTATTAACAAACTCATTGCAAATGTTAATAACCAAACGACGGCTGAGTAATGTTAGCCACATTTATTTAAAAACAAAGAAATTAAGAGGAAAAGATCTTACGGGGATTCCCCTCCACCATATGAAAATAAGGAACAAGTCGACAAGAAAAGGAGCACAGTGTGTTCAAATGGCCAAACGTAACAAGTGTATTGGCGTTCAAGAAATTAAGCATTTTGACAGTTTCAGTGTCAGTGTCAGATAATTATTTTTTGCTTGAATCAGAGTTATTTTTAACAAGCAAGTCTACTCTCTTACTAAGACAAGTTACTTGTATTTACGGTTGGCCATTTTTTTTTATGAAACAAAGCAGGGCCAACTCTTTCAATTTGCCTTTTAGTTTGGAAAGAGGAATACTTTTGTAAAGTGTAGAAAAATCAAATTAGTTAATACTATTACAAGATCAAACATGTTTAATAAAAAAATGTTTAAACAACTACACATATTTGTTTTTTACTTACTACATACAACATTAGTACAAAGCAGTATGAAAGTTACTGGAATTACTTCTGATAACTTGGAATTAAAACTTCTTATTACTAAGTAGGATTAGATAATGCAGTTTATTTGCAACAGGTTTAATAATTTTTAGTAATAAATGAAATTTGACTTTATAATTTTACAATGCAGCTTACGTTGGTTTTACAGTCTGAAAATTGCATAAATTTGTATAACTAGCAATTTGATTGGGACAATACTTTGAAATACTTAAAAAATTAGCTAGGATTACTTGGTCCGTTGTCCGTCGCCGTCGTCCGTTTTTCGTTGCCGTCGCCGTCGTCCGTTGTCCGTCGCCGTCTTCCGTCGTCTTCGTCGTCGTCCGGCGTTAACTTTTTCAAAAATCTTCACATCTGAAACTACTTGGCCAAATTAAACCAAACTTGGCCTAAACTATCCTTAGAATATCTTGTTTAAAAAAGTATCTGATGACCCCGTCCATCAACCAAGTTGGCCCCCACGGCTAAAAAGACATTGATAAATGCAGTTTTTGGTTTATATATCTGAAACTAAAGCATTTAGAGCAAATCTAAAACGGGGAAAAAATGCTCACAAGATCCAGAACTAATTGCCTTGAAATTTTCAGACTCATCAGACAACCGGTTGTTGGATTGCTGCCCTTAAATAGGTAATTTTAAAGAATTTTTGCCGTTTTTTAGTAAGATCTACAAATAAGTCGATATGACCAAAATGATCAATTGACTTCTTTAGGAGTTATTGCTCTTTAAAGTAAATTTTTCACAATTTTTCGCAAATTTTTTTATAGTTTTTACAAAAATATTCTTCTCTGAAACTATTAGGCCAAATTGAACTAAACTAATCATAAATCATCTTTATGATTTCTTGTTTTATCCGATGACCTTGTCCATCAACAAAGTTGGCTGTCATTGCAAAAATAGAACATGGGGTAAAATGCAGTTTTTGCCTTAAATATCTAAAACTGAAGCATTTACAGCAAATATGACGGAATAAAAAATGTTTCCTAGGTCAACATCTATCTCGCCTGAAATTTTGAGACGAATCAGATAATCTGTTGATGGGTTGCTGCCCCAGAATTGGTAATTTTAAGGAAATTTTGCAGTTTTTGGTTATTATTTTGAATTTTATAACAGATAAAGATAAACTGTGAACAGCAAAATTGTTTAGCAATGTATGATCTACAAAAAAGTCAACATGACCAAAATGGTCAATTGACCCCTTTAGAAGTTATTGTCCTCATTGTCATTCTTTAACAATTTTTTGTAAATTTTTGTAATCTTTTACAAAAATCTTGTCCTCTGATACTTCTAAGACAAATTTAACCAAATTTGTCCACAATCATCATTATGTAGTTAAGAAAATGTGTCAGATGACCCCGCTTACCAACCAACATGTCTGACATGGCCAAAAAAAGATCATATGGGTAAAATACAAGTTTCGTCTATTATTTGTTGAACCGTTATAAAATATTAATGAAGTAATTTATTTTTTTTAAGTAATAACTATATAACTGAAATTTACTTTGAAATAAGTCTTTCGCTAAATTAAAGTCGACTTAGACAATATATATTCTAGACTTCGCATCCGAGAACAGCCCCAATATTCGTTCAAAATCGAAAGTGGCGTGCCTTAAATTATAATATCATATTTTCAAAGTTTAAAACCCATATTTTTAACGTTTAAAACCTATATTTTTAATGTGTTAACCCTATATTTTGTAAACATCAATATATGTGTCAACATCCGCTGATATTTGTCATGTTTTATTGCTATAAACATCTCAAGATTCACGAACAGGGCAGAAATTGGCAGTTCCAAAACCTGTTTCTGCATTGTAAACTATGAGCGTACCTACGAGCTACGATCATATTTATACCCGACATTCCTTGAATATGACGAATATAAATGTTGATGCAGTTCTAATATCTCAGTGCGCCGTATGTACGCTCATATTTGAAAATTAAAAAAGTGAGAGAAAAAAATCGTCGTAGTTTTTCATTGAATTATCGAAATACTAAAGCGAACTACAAACCGGAGATACTTCCCGGTATTTATTGGATTCGACGACAGACTTTTCTTTGTGCTATAATGATAAGTTTCTTTAATACGTAAATTTTACATCTACGAAAAAGAAACACATATTATTTCAGCATGTGTTTTTATATGAATTTAAAGTGACCGTTGAGTAGAAGGAACTGTGACAAACGTCAAAGAAAGTTCCTATTTGACTAAATTCTATTATTTAGAACACTGCGACACAGACGTTAATCATGGATTGGCATATCATCGATTATCGAAGTATAAATATGTCTTTAAATGATGTCATAGATGAGGTTGAGGAATTTGTGTCAGTGGATTGGACTATTTGTTTGTTTTCCTTCATTACGGTGCCCCATAACACACATTTTTATTTTCATAAAAGTATTAAATAACTCTTAAAAGTTCATTTACCAAAATTTCAACAGATTCTTGATTTCTTCTCTTTCAATTTGAGACCCAAATAAAACCAATGCAAACATAAGGTAAAGCAAATCCGAGTCAGCCTTTTCTCGTCATATTTTTAAAATCAAATATCTCGAAAAGGAGCTCCATTACTTATCAATACTATTAGCTTATTTTGTTCTTAAACTAATAATCTTCCAACTTATACAATTTTAAATTCTTAAGTTATTGTAATTTCACCTAAGTTCATCATTAAGCATGTAATCCCTGTGGAATGGTGTACTATTCTAAACAATATAAATTGTATATCCTACAGATCAATATAAGTGTCAACATTAAATTTTAGTACAATTTACCCTTCAGAAACACGTATTTTGTTTTATAAATGACGAAATCAAAGCCGCGGAAAAAAATAAGATTGCACAGCAACCGACAAAAAAGGACAATCTGGAAAAGAATTCCTGCTACCAGCGTCAATGGTTCGCTCGACGAAACCTATTGCCAATTCAGCTATGAAATAATTGCAGTTGTTTCTGCTGGTGTATTCATAATTTATAGCGAGAATGGTGATATATGTTTTTGGTTTTTTTTCACATCGCAGGGGATTTACGTTGAAAACATCATGCAATACCATAGCATAGACTTAATATGACATATTCCGGGTGTGACAGGAAACCGACCGCGATCTGATTCGTATACTTTAAATTATACAAACATATATATTCAATAAAAAGTTGACAGTATTCAAAAAACAGACACCAAACATATTCTTCCGAAAAAAATAATAAGTTAGCTGGCTATTCAAAACAAAAAATAAACCAACCACACAACAAGCATGACAAGCTAAAATAAGAAATGTAAGAGTGTCCACTCTCCTTGTTAATGACCTAATAGTGTAAGCAACAAAATGATTATGTCACGAGCAAATCTGTGTTTATTCAATGCCAAAAATTTGACTAAATTTGTCTTTTTAATTCCTTTTTCCTTCAAAACTACTTTTATATCACACATATAATTTGACACATACATACACCATGTCTTATTTCTTTTCGTAGGGTAAAAAACATTGTGATGATACACGTAAAATTTTGATTTCGATGAAAAGTGATAAAATTATGAAAAAAATTTTAGTCTTACTTTAATGCTGACACAAATATTATAGCAAAATCACTTAGATACCTATCGCTTTTGTTAAATTATATATATTTAATGTATAAACTGTATCAATAGACAGGTTTTTCCGATTATCTGCCTTAGTTTGTGACGCGACTCCTAGGCGTCGTCGTAGTAGGATCGCCATTACAACCGTGAAAAAATATAAGATATAGATCTATATATATATGCCCTGACCGCATATAATTAAATGTAAACACAAGAATGTGAAGTCGTTCTTGACCTCGGCAAAATTATATGTGCTATAAATAATAAAGTAATTAGATAAGGATTCTAAGTGTGTTGCAGGCCAGGTGTCGTGTCCTTAAAATATAACTGTATTTGATATGTTACACGCGGGACATAATAAATTTTATACGAATACTAATCCCAGGTGACTTGTCGATTACAATCATTTGGTAATCATAATATTAATAATTATAACGCATACATAAATACAAAATAAATAGTCTTGACCGGTCGAATATGTGATATATCAGAAAAACCAGGGTGCAATTTTATCAAATCATAGAAATTTCTGTGGTCAGACCTATAATGAGACAGTCCTAAAATTTAACAATGCTCTAATCAGACGGTCCTACAGAGACGAGAGTTTTGTGCTTTTTGCTTGACTCACGTATAATGCTCAAAACTGAGTGACATTTTCGTATTACTTTGGTATCTGCATGAATTGCGCTATGATGCTATCGATGCGTCGGGCCATATGTAGATATAACTTTGCGATTAGAATATGGGCTTAAGAAGTTTTGAACTTTCACGGCCCATGTATTCCTATAGTTATTATGTGTTCGATGCCAATTTCTTTTGCAGAAAATTACTCGACATACAACTACTATAGTATGTATAGAATATAACATCATGATCCAGCCCGTGCTTAATATAAATGAACCAAAGACTCCAACATGTAAATTCAAAGCGATGATTAGTTATGTTTTAGAAGCGTCATTTAGTGTTTTGCCAACTCCCCTCCCAACCACTCCAAAACAGAGGTCTCGTAGATTTTCATCCCTAATCCGTATTAGACTCTTATATAAGTCCCCGATGTATATAATACAGTGAAATACAGTATTACAATATAACATTAGGGGTGTATATCGGACCGTCGGACTACTGAAGTGTCGGAATTTCGGGTTTTCGGATTACCGGTATAGCTACGCTTTCGTAGGTTCTAGTAAACTATTTGATTACCAAGAGTTAGACCTTTGAAAAATCCTTTCTAATGTATAAAATTTTAGAATTCATGCACAGAATAATCTACTGAGGAAAGTTCAAATCAACAGAAGTAACTGTATACGCCTTATAAAGAAAATAAAGTGAAAATATACCATAAGCACGCCGATGCGGCTCTCCGAAGCAGGGGCTAAACTTTTTGTCCAGCGTTCTACCTGGCTAAGAAAAATTCATAGGCCGATGCGGCTCTCCGAAGCAGGACAGACCTACATATATATATATAAAACTTTTAAGTTTTTCAGCAAGAACTGCACCCAGGAATAAAATATTTTACAAGCCTTACTTTTCGAAATATTAAAGCGCCGTCCCAAATAACCAAATATCAAACTAAGTATTAACCTCATCAGTACGATCGAGCAACAGCTGATCTGCAATATCGTAGTTGAAGATTAAATTGTGTAGTAATTCCACTAAAGTAAAGAAAACTTAGTTACATAAATATACAATAAGACGTCACTGTCATTCATAATATTTCTTAAACGGCTGACGAGGTTCCCCCTCCCCTTTTATTTAATTTTGAACTCCTTACTCCAATTGTTAACAATATTTTTGACTGTGTTAATATTGTCGGAATGTCTGTCTATATGGCAGCATAAAGATACTATAGAAGTCATGAATGAAAAAAGTTCGTCTCTTCACACTGGGTTGATTTGCTTGCAATTATAACTACATGTAGCCTCGGGGTAGGTTTCATTGTTATTAGCTTCATTTATGGTTAATCCAGACATTTTACCGCTTCCACTACAAAAGTTTGGGGGCACGCGCCCTCCCCATTTTTTCAAAATCCTGGATTCGCATCTGATGTCGCGGTGGATTTTCTATACAAAAAGAGGCAGATTCACTGTAGTCATCGGATTAAATTTTATAGATTAATTTAAGTTTTAACAGTCGTTTTACAACGTGTAAACATTCGTCGGTCAGAGTTATTTTACTTTCATAACAAGTTTTATTTAAAAAAAACGGATTGTCGTGCAGTGGCGCATCATCCAAAAAAAATGTCTGGATCATACAAAAACCTGTTTAAGCAGAGTTTTTTTTATGTTTATACGTCTTTGATCCACTCAAGTTTGTTGGCTCGTCTGAAGGCATCACATAAGACGTATATGGAATCAAACGAGGGCAGTCGTTGTGCAAGTCGTTGTGTAATTCGCATATTGATTTTTCCACACCTGAAGTTTTTTACGATTATTTGTACAACTATTAACTGCACAAGAAATGCTTCCATGTTTTTTATAACTTTCGGCAGTATCCATAGTAAAATAAATCAGAAAATGAAAGAAATACAAATGTAAACAGAAAATCGATAATGTTTTGATCAATACACGTGCGTTATTTTTCACGGTTGTAATGGCGGATCGGTCACGTGAGATGTTAATGGATGCGCCCATGTTTTCTAGGTCAATTACAGATAAACCCGTCTATAGTACGAAGAGCGTAATAATTTTTTTTTTGCTTTTTGTGTTATACCGTACGATACGGTATCTTGGGTACCCTTTAGAAACACGAAAATTAGACAAACATGATTATGGGAACTTATGACGACAATCAAGATTTTAGAATACTATGAATTTACTTTAATTAGCTCCACAAAAAAAATGGCCGTGTGTTATCCGTTTACTAAAACTAGAAGACTTTTTGAACAATTGGCACCCTACTATAATTCATTTGACATAAGAAGACACCATATGACTGTTTGAATTAATTAAATGTGTAAGTGTAACAATTATAACGATCTAACAAAAATATCCCACACCCGTAGCCAGCCAGGGGGGATGGGGGTGGTTCAATCCCCTTTGAAAACAAATAAGCACTGTTAATGCCAACCTTCTGTTTGTATTGTAACTGTTTCAGTTGAGTTCGCGAGTCCATGTCCCCCCCCCCCTTTTCCCCTTGGAAATTGCTAGGTATCGGCCTGTATTAAACACTATTATGTACCTTGAGTAAGTTGTTGGTCATGGTGTTGATTGTACTTATTGGACTTATGATTTGTATATGTCCTATCCCTTCCAGTCTTTCTTTTTGAACGAGAACGGTTTCAACTTGGTGTTTATTGTAGAAAATTATTCTCTACATTGCATTCCGTCATAACAATACATGAAGGGTAAGACAATGGACGGTCAGAAAACAACATTCAATCCATCAATACTCCTCTTTTTATGCAGGCCTTTAATGACTTTAAACATTTGATTAGATAACAGATTCATTTATAATTTTGGAATCAGATAAAACAAAAACAAAAACAAAAACACGAATATTTAAAATCAAAGGAAAAAAGCGGATCATAGT